>NC_142769.1:43969268-44196768 GCF_988280905.1 Pimephales promelas | reverse complement strand
AGGAAGACCTTTCAGTGTCTCGGAGCCCTCTGCACCCCTGCTGTTTTCTTGCCTGGCCCTCTGGAGCGGCCGTATGATTTTTCTAACACCTCCGGTATTTAACTCTGTCGTGGAAAAGCAAGCCGGACGCTGTTCATGATTTACATGTCATTTGCTGCCTCATATTGTGTGAAATTCAATTGCACAGCACAAACTGTAGCCAAGCTCCCGCGCCGGCTCTCTCTCTCTCACTCTTGCGTCTCCTCTTTCTTTCCCTACTGTTTTTTTTTATTACAGAAAGTTTTCTGTCTGAAAAAGTGGCCAGTTGGTTACCCATCCTCTTAAGGTGTTGTAATCTTGATACGTTTATTCTAACAGAACTGCACACAAGTTATTTTTCTAGCATATCCTGAAAACTAGCTGGTTTACATAATAATTTGGGCTGTCAAACGATTAATCGCGATTAATCGCATCCAAAATAAATGTTTGTGTTTACATAATATATGTTGGTGCATTGTGTATAATTATTTTGTATATAAAAATAGTACACACACATGCATGTATATTTTAAGAAAAAAATATTATTTATATGTAAAATATTTATATATAATATAAATTATATATAAATCTATATACATGAAAATATTTCTTAAATATATACAGTACAAGCATGTATGTGTATTTATATATATATATATATATATATATATATAAAATAATTATTTACAGTGCACACATATTATGGAAACACAAACTTTTATTTTGGATGCGATTAATCGCGATTAATCGCTTGACAGCCCTAATAATAAATTCACACTTATGATATTTTTGTCACATGTGCACAATAATGTGCCCATACAAGTAAAATTGCCCACACAAGGAAAAAAAATGGAGCTTTGCACAAGCAAGCACCAGAAGTAGTTTTTCACTTTCTGTCCTCTGCAAGCTTTTTCAACATACTTCATGTTTTCTGAGTTTGACATTTTCTTCACTCTTTTAGAGTAGACTTTTTTCTCTCCGCAGATGTGAATGGTGTGTATGTAGCGTAACAAAGATGTTGTTTCTTTGATATAATGTGTGTTGGACTAAACCTGTTGTGGCAGGAGAGAAGTTACTGGAGTGTTGTCTCTCCCCTCTACAGTATGTCCTTCATTGACCTTCAAATCACTCGCAGCACACAATTACATATATGTGTACCTCACATGAGCCACACATATGCCTAGATAGATTGGTTGATTGGATGTAGACGTGTGTGTGTGTGTGTGTGTACATGCCACCGTTCAAAAGAGAAATGAGTACTTTTATTCAGCAAGGATGCATTATTTAAATTGATCAAAAGTGACGGTTAGGGTTGGGTATCGTTTGAATTTGAACGATTCTGATTCCGATTCCGATTCATTGTTTCGATTCCGGTTCCTAACGATTCTCGATTCCGATTCTTTTAAGAGGCAGGGTCAAAAAAAGTTTAGCTAACCTTGCTAACCAACGGCCTTTCTGAAGGAAATAATCCTTTCTGAAGGAAATACTCCTTCTGTAAAAATACTCCTTTTGTCACAAATTTTGCATTTTGCTGAGATTTCGTTATTTTTAGAAAAGTGAAGCCACACTTTGGATCGTCGACGTAAGCTACTCATGTTCGACTCGCGTGGTTATGCCAACACTTCCGGTAGACGCTTCTTCGTTGGTGTTGTTCAGCGGTTTCTTCTTCCGGTCGGCGGACTGTGAATATCGAAACTAGGAATCGAAATTTTTACTTTTGAACGATTCCGGGAAAAACGAAAAGTTAGTCTCGGTTCCAATCGATTCTCGATACCCAACCCTAGTGACGGTAAACACATTTATTATGTTACAAATTTCAAGATGGTACCGATCCCAAACTTTTGAGCTGTAGTGTATTCTGGATATATAAAGGCCTAAAGTTGTCATTCTAGTCAGCTTGGTGTTGTTGTTGGTTAAGGTCAGACTTGTGACTGTTAAAGAGTAGATTGTGGTTCAATGGGATGGGGTTACTAACGGCAACACCTTTTCAGCGCTGCAGTATGAAGTCCACACTATGCCTGTCTTTGTCCCCACAAGTGCTGTCCTTTGGTTAAAGGGACTCTTTCTTGTGAAGAGTTACAACCTGTGATGGATTACACCCCCAATTCATTAACACTCTGTGAAGCACTTAAACACACACTTAGACTCTCTTTCGCCCGCTTTCTCTCTCTCTCTCTCCGTCTCCAAGTTCCTCTCTCGTCCTCTCACACGCCCAGTTCTCCTTTTGTCTCGGTTTGATCTTCAGCCTTTCCAGTCTTGCGAAAGCCAAGTCGTCCATACAAAACCCAATCTTTATCTGCCATTATCCTAAAAGAATCCTTTTCCTCTCTCACCCCACCTTCTCCTTTTCCTTCTCTCACTAGCGTTTCTCCTCCCATGTCTTCTTGATAGCTGAAAATACCTGCTGGCTCATTAGCTCCTTCATCACGGTGCTGCACACGCATAAAGAGCAGCGATGGCTAACAGCAGAAGCCTTTAGCTCGCTGTCACACACACAAATGCACACACTCTCACGCACACTTCCCTTAAGCTTGTGGGCTGCTCTTACTGGGCTGAAGGATTGGGTCCCACACCTCCATTTGTAGGCGCATCAGACACGAGTTTCTTTTTTTTATTCTGCTAGACATTGGAGGTGGTGGGGGTAACGCTAGCATGCAACACACACGTACCCTGGAGTGTGATCCAGAGGACTCCACTCAAGCGACTGGTCAGGCCCTTTGAGGGAACGGCACAGTAACCCGTGGCCGACCTCGCCACTCCTGCACGTAATGTGTTTAAACTGTGTTTGAACCCCACTATGGTTTGGGGGGAGGTGGGAAGCAGGAGAACGGGGCCTGGGTTTTGTTGGGCGTGTAGAGAACAGACTGGAAGGGCTTCAGTCACATTGTATATGTGTTTGTGGTTCCTTTTGGGGAGTTTATATCACTGGCAGTTCCAAGCGCCTCCAGTCTGTAATGAGCATGAGGTCAAAATGGTCAACAGGTTCTTTCAGAAATGTCGCTCTTTTCAATGTAGAATTGCAGAGGAAACTGCAATAAGGTGATGGGATGAACAATTAATGGATGGATTATATTACCTGACTTGAACAAAGATTTTAGCCCCTTTTTAACATGACTTTAGCTTTTTCCTGTGGCTGTCGGTTCCAATCTGCTTATTTTGCAAAGTCAGAGTTGTCAAATTTCATGTATTATGTAATAGCAGGGCTGGAGTACTCGAGTCCGGACTCGAGACTGTTTTCTATGGTCTCGGACTCGCTGGTATTCGGACTCGGACTTGTCTCGGTCTCGGCCACTGGTCTTGCCAAATATGGCTTTTGGTCTTGACCGAGTCCTGGTGTCTTTCGATTATGTTAATAATATTGAAGGAAAAGTGAAACACTGGCTACCTAATAACCAATCACACTAGATTATCCTCGCACATCACACTCTGCATGCCCGTTAATTTTGCATTTGTAAACTTTGCATCAGCCTAACGTCATAAAGTTATAAGTTTGATTGCGTATGGTGGTAGTAGCTGGCTTGTGTGTGTGTCATATTTGCGTTTAAGGTGGTTCATTTGGGTAACGTTAAGGTTATCTGACATCGGTGATGATTTTCTTCAGTTTTAAATTGGCAATAGAAAATTAAGGACGAACAGAAATATTCTCCAGGACGCCTACAGAACGAAAGACATTTTTGTATGCGTGTTCATTTATTACTAGCCTATTAGGGTAACGTTAAATTAGAAAATGCCAAAATTAACCGACCAAGTGCTCACTATAACGGAGCGCGTCTTCGCATGCTGTATATCTTACTAGCTACTACTTAAATATCCTTGGTGTTGTGACACTTTTCCTTTTAGATCAACAAATAATAACCCAAAATGACTGTCTTGATAATGTCATGCATAGCCTTTTTTTTTTCCTGTCCTGGACTCGGTCTTGACTCGGACTCAAACCTTTTTGGACAAGGTCTTGACTCAGACTCGAATCTTTTTGGACAAGGTCTTGACTCAGACTCGAATCTTTTTGGACTCTGTCTTGACTCGGACTCGAACCTTTGTGGACTCGGACTCAAACCTTTTTGGACTTGGTCTTGACTCAGACTCAAACCTTTTTGGACTTGGTCTTGACTCGGACTCAAACCTTTTTGGACTCGGTCTTGACTCGGACTCAAACCTTTTTGGACAAGGTCTTGACTCAGACTCGAATCTTTTTGGACTCTGTCTTGACTCGGACTCGAACCTTTGTGGACTCGGACTCAAACCTTTTTGGACTTGGTCTTGACTCAGACTCAAACCTTTTTGGACTTGGTCTTGACTCGGACTCAAACCTTTTTGGACTCTGACTCAAACCTTTTTGGCTCAGTCTTGACTCGGACTCAAATCTTTTTGGACTTGGTCTTGACTCGGACTCGAATATTTTTGGACTCGGTCTTGACTCGGACTCGAATATTTTTGGACTCGGACTCGAACCTTTTTGGACTCGGTCTTGACTCGGACTCAAACCTTTTTGGACAAGGTCTTGACTCAGACTCGAATCTTTTTGGACTCGGTCTTGACTCGGACTCGAACCTTTGTGGACTCGGACTCAAACCTTTTTGGACTTGGTCTTGACTCAGACTCAAACCTTTTTGGACTTGGTCTTGACTCGGACTCAAACCTTTTTGGACTCTGACTCAAACCTTTTTGGCTCAGTCTTGACTCGGACTCAAATCTTTTTGGACTTGGTCTTGACTCGGACTCGAATATTTTTGGACTCGGTCTTGACTCGGACTCGAATATTTTTGGACTCGGACTCGAACCTTTTTGGACTCGGTCTTGACTCGGACTCAAACCTTTTTGGACAAGGTCTTGACTCAGACTCGAATCTTTTTGGACTCGGTCTTGACTCGGACTCGAACCTTTGTGGACTCGGACTCAAACCTTTTTGGACTTGGTCTTGACTCAGACTCAAACCTTTTTGGACTTGGTCTTGACTCGGACTCAAACCTTTTTGGACTCTGACTCAAACCTTTTTGACTCAGTCTTGACTCGGACTCAAATCTTTTTGGACTCGGTCTTGACTCGGACTCGAATATTTTTGGACTCGGTCTTGACTCGGACTCGAAACCTTTTTGGACTCGGTCTTGACTCGGACTCGAACCTTTTTGGACTCTGTCTTGACTCGGACTCAAACCTTTTTGGACTCGGTCTTGACTCGGACTCGAACCTTTGACTCGTACTTGACTCGGACTCGACTAGTCCTGGTCTTGGATCATACCTATCCCAAACTTATAAACGGTAGTGTATGTTTAGTTTCAGTGAAATATTTATATTCAATAACTGCAAACTGTCCGGCCCCTGTTTTCCTATTTTATTAGTAATTTACATTTAAATGGAGCCCTGAAAAATGCTCGGTTACACAATCATTATGTATAATAGTACTTTTTGGTAACACTTTAATTGACAGTGTCCTTGTATCACGTTACATGTAGTTTCTATAGTAATTACTATAGGTTATGTGTAACTACATTCAACTAACCTACTCTGTAGGCTACTTAAATGTATAAATACACTGTAACAAGGACACCTTAAAATAAAGTGTAACCCACTTTTTTTGCTATATGATCTGTAGAATGATACACACATATCCATGTAGGACAGTGGCTTGGCAGTTTCAACACACAGATAACTTCCACTTAAATTTAAAATGTTTGTGTAACTCTCCACAAAAGGGTCAAAACAAGCATTTGGAGAAGCTAGCAGAGACGGAGGTGGTGTTCCTCGCGATGCACTGTCATATCATATACTGCCTTCATTTCTCAGCTCAGCCAATCGGATATGAAAGCAGCACTTACACGTGTTTGTCCTCTGTGCCTTTTGCACCCCAAAGTACCTTGGGGGCGTCCGCCTCTGCATTCATATTCCGGCCAGCCAGTCCGCAAGGGTCATGAGCCCCCAGCGTACATCCAACACCCATCTGACAGCACCCAGGGTCCATTCTTATGGCACCTCTCCAAATCCGAACGAGCAGAGAGGAGTGAAAACTCCCCCTGGACTCCTGACCTCTGCAGTCACTGGCCTAAAGAGTGGGAGCACAGTGGACACAGCTGACCAGAGGGCGAGGTGCAATGAGAACGATACTGATTGTGGTACACAGTTGGGCTTTTTTATTATCTCGGTTACTTCTACTTGTCCTCGGGTGCTTGTCACTTGGCTTGGATTGGGTTTTGAGCAACGTGCAAATGAAAAAGAAAATTGTGATAATTATACTGCTGACGCCAGAAGTTATTACTTCACATTATTTCATGTCCGATGGTTCGGATATTATGTAGGCCCCCCAAAGTGCACATTGTGAAATAGAGCTGTGTTTAAGAGCACTAACGCTTGGTGCTTGTTTAAACTTGGTTTATTAAATAAAACCCACCATGCAGAAAACACAAATGGAAGTTTGCCAAGTAGTGTGTATAGATATATACCCATACATTTAATCTATATATAATAAATTAAATTAAACACCGATTAAAATATACGTGTGTGTGTGAGAGAGAGAGCTTGTGTGATTGTGAATTAATAGAGAGAATCCCAATAAATGATAAAAGAACTGGGAATCCTTAGCATTTGTGATGCTCTTAATGCATTGATGATGGGTAAAAGTACATAATGCTAGACTTTCGGAAGAAAGAGGGGTGGTGGTCTTCAAAGATTTGTATTATATGTGTCATTGAGATCTGTTTGAAAGAAGAAAATAACAGGTAGTAATGGTTCCAGTTACACTAAGCTGGTCTTCAGAAACCTCTTCTGTTGCATTTCAGCATTTAAAAATAAGAAGCATTGTTCTGGAAAATTTGCTCTCGTCTGTCAAACAAAAAGGCTTCTGGACATGTACAATGTTATTGCATGGGATATTTAACGTGTTTAAACTACAGTTTGTGCTTCTATGCATCATTGAACATTTTGCTTACGAAATGCAAAGCTTGGTGAAACATGAAGACACAAGCTTATTGTTAGTGTTGGAAATCAAGAGTTGGTTATTATTCCCAACTGGTTCCATTTAATACCAATTGAATCCATTTCATATCAGAATCAATTTTTTTTTTCATGATGTTTAGTAAACAGTTTAACAGGTCTGGCATTCATTCGCCAGGTTTTGTCAAACGTGTGTGTGTATGTTTGTGTGTGTGTGTATATATATATATATATATATATATATATATATATATATACGTGTGTGTGTGTATGTGTGTATATATATATATATATATATATATATATATATATATATATATATAAACGTTTGTATGTATGTATGTGTATATGTGTGTGTGTGTGTGTGTGTATATATATATATATATATATATATGTGTGTATATATATATATATATATATTCTTGGGTTAAGTGAAGAAAACTTTTTTTTGACACTATCCCAGACTTTTTGAGTTGGGCTAAGTTAGTGTGAATTCAGGTAAGTTGGGCTATTAGCTCCTAATTTACCTGAATTCATCCCCTAAGTCGGTTACTTCAATCCAAACTCCTCTGATCCCAAAGCACATTACGTTAAGTGTCTTAAAACACAATCTCCTGTGAGATTTGTGGTGATTCTTCACAAGTGTCAGTGCGACCAGCAAGAAGTAGCTGGAGGGCTTTGAAGCTATTATCAGTGTGAGGTTTTGTTCGGCGTGGAGTGTTATTTGTAACCCTCTTAAGGAAAGCCACTCTTAATGTTCCTCTCGAGAGCCTCTTGTAAATCACTTCAAGTGTTTTAAACTGATTTTGTTCAAGTGAGTTTTTGGCAGAAATTGTTCTTGCTGTTTGCATAAAGCAATTCATGACAATGATTGCCTCTTAATAATCCACTCATCCCTTCAATGATCCTAGAGGTTTCTATGGGCTCAGTTGGTTGTCTTTTCTTTATGTTATGAGTGTGTCATTTTCTTGGTTAAAAGTTTCTCCTATCTCAGCTTAATGTGCAATTATAAATAAACCATTCTGGGGCCAGTTGCATAAACATATAGCCATTATGTTAAAGGACAAGTTCGGTATTTTACAATTAAAGCCCTGTTTTAAGATCGTCCCTGATGAAATAGAATGGTTAAGATTGTTTTTTAGACAGATGCTCCTGTCACGAGAATTTTTGGATTTCTGTGTTTCGAAGGCCACAGTAGTCGATTATCGAATTTGCGTGCGCGATCCTTAGTTATCTATTTCCCAATGATCGCGCATGTGAACTGGACAATTTACTACTGTGGACTTCGACCGAAAACAGGAAGAAAATGAAGTCGGACAAAAACTACGATAAAACCTGTTGGAAAGCATATTTTGCAGCGATTTTTGTGTGAGCATATCAGTCAACACCCCAGACCACTCGGTGAGTATCACGTCTTTGTAAACTAAAGTTTTATGCGTTTTTATGAATGATTGTTCGAGTGCACCTATGCTACCATTATAAAGGTGGGGGGGTGCTAACACAGAATCCAAAAATTCTCGTGACAGGAGCATCTGTCTAAAAAACAATCTTAACTATTCTATTTCATCAGGGACAATCTTAAAACCGGGCTTTAATTGTAAAATACCGAACTAGTCCTTTAAGACAGTGACCAACTAGCAGTTAGTTAGGAGTAATCAGTCTTACTGTTCGGTATCAAATTAGACCGATGTATGTTTTTATGTAACCAACTTTAAAAAGTTATGAACTGTCTTTTCGAACTATCCGAACTATTTATATTTAATATTTATATTTAAACAATATGAATGTAAGCCAGAGGAGAACTGGCCCCCGACTGAGCCTGGGTTCTCCCAAGGTTTTTTCTCCATCCAATCTGATGGAGTTTGGTTCCTTGCCACTGTCGCCTTGCTTTTGGCTTGATTTGAGCTTGCTCAGTTAAGATTATTTAGTATTTAGCAATGTTGTTGATCTGTGTTGTGCTACTTTCATGTTATCAGTGTGAAGCTGCTTTGATACAATCTGTATTGTGAAAAGCGCTATATAAATAAATGTGACTTGACTTGACTTGACTATCCCTTTAAGTTCCAGCATTTTCCAATCTGTAGATCCCTTCTCATGTTCTTCAGAATTCCTTCTGATAAGCTTAACATTTTGATCCTGGGTGTCTCCTGATTGGGATGCATCGTAGCCTTGAGGGTTTCAGGGGGAAAGGATCTGAAGCTCTTAAAGGCGTGTGGAAAAGGCTCAGGGAAATTACAGATTGTCCTGAGCTTCCAGCGGCCTGCGTTTTTAGGAACGTGATTTACTTGCCGTTCAACAAACAATAGGGGATTTAGAAGACCATTGTTTGGTGGGAGATAAACATCAACCTGAGGAAAAAAAGATCACCTGAATCAAGGCAGCAGTTTCTGGTATGTTTGGCTCGTGGCAATTTACTGGCCATGTAATCGTGCACTTGACTACTCTTGACACTATGTGTGTGTGTGTGTGTGTATATACCTTGTGCTGAGCTCCCTCATTAGCCTCTTTAGCACAAGCTTTTGGCGTAGCTCATTGCTTGTTAGAGATTAGTGCCCATGTGGGGCCAAGTTACCGTAATAAAACGCTTGATTCTAATGACTCTCCTCTAAGCCGTAACTCTACGCACAAACCGCCAAAAAGCTTGAGCCTCCCTGAAGGGTTTTTAGCAGCACGCTAACAGTTACACTTCTCGGACCATTTAAGGTGCATGGCCAAGCGTCTAACGCGATTTGTGTTCACACACTCTGTTTCGTCTGTCTGCAAACATGGGCTAGGATGTTTTCTCGCCTGTCTTAAGGCTGCAGATCTTCACTGTGGAGGCAAGAAGCTGAAAAAAGGCATCACCGGCTAGAAGTGTTTGAGAGGACGTCTTCATTTAAACTGACCTCAGATTGTAAAGGTTTAGTTGTTGTATTTCACACAAAAAAGAGAAAATTGCGTTTTTTCTTAGCAACAAGGTCAAATTTTGTTTAAATCAATTGTGACTCAAGTCTACCTTGGCTTTTCTATTCCTTTTTGTTTTTGTCCTAACCAGCTACGACCACAACATGAGTTCTGTTACGAAGTGTGTTTCGAGTGTTTGGCATGGTAATGATTATGAAAATGTTGATATATTTGGTCTTGGCGTAATAGATCTGATACACTGCTGTTGTTGGTTATTGCTACTGCTGCACAACAAGAACGGGACTTGGTACTCATAATACATCAATGACACGCTGCTGTGAGTAAGACATTTTGCTGATGCTTCTGTACAATATAGCATACATGACTTACCCGTAGTAGATCTACACAGGTGGAGCTGGGGAAGGGGGAGGGTTTCTGAAAGCGCACTGCTACTGCAAATGCTGACCAGTATTTGAAGGTTGAGCAGCGAGCTTATTGGCTACTGATACGCAGGAACCAATCAGCTGTGCCCGATAGAGAATGATGTGATTGCAAGCAAATTGAGTTAATGACATATTACCCTGCGCCATCTTGAGTTTCATGATTGTATTTACCAGTCTCGCCGTTCCTATGTTCAAGTTTTTCTCTGAACTGGCTAGCCCTGCGTCACAGTGGAATATCATTGGTCTAAAATCCTACAACACATTTCATTATATTAATGCTGCTTTCACATGCTATCAGAATTGTCTTGAACACGAGTTCCCTAGTTAAATGTTGGACATGAACGCCCTCTCAAGTCGCAAGCTGACAATCTAGAAGCATGATGGATGTTTATACCGGGTTCCCGCGGGGTCTTAGAAAGCCTTAAAAGCGTTGAATTTATTAATTTGGAAATAATACCTCAAAAAGACTTGAAAAATTCTTGAATTGTCTGTTCCTCAAAAGTTTCATTTGTCAACCACGGTTATTATGATTTTCGATGTTTATTGTTTAGGGGTCTCTCAGTTCCCCATATTCCCAACATGGATTAAATATATAGCTAAGACAAATTAATATTGTTCGGTAAACTTTCTTGTGGCCTACTGAAATGTTTTTATTTCTCACACCTGCTTGGCTTATCATCTTTTACCTATTCTTCATTTGAAAAATAAATGAACACAAATTCAAGGATTTTATTTTTCTTTGTTGGTATAGGGATGTGAAAAATGTATAATTTATTTTTTATAAATGGTCTTGTTATTTGGTTGTCAATGAATGGGATGATGAATACCATTTTGGCTTAAATAAGAATTCCCCAATAAATTGGCAAGAATAAACCTGGCGTCCTCTGTGATTCCTTCTCTTTCCGACAAAGCACTGTAACTCGACGAGCTTGTAAGCATGACTGCAGAAGTGAAGTAGGAAATTTTTGATTAGTATGTGATGGTAGCATAAACCACAAATATCTGTCAGAAATCTGTGATTTCGCCTCTTTATGTAGGATTTGACTTATTGACTTAATGATTGACTTAAAATTATTTGACCTTGTAAACTTGTCAGCGCCTTGTCACACCAGGTACATGTATCGTGTGTATGTATATACATTACGGGGTCAGTACGATTTATTTTTAAAGAAACTATACTTAAATTCAGCAAGGACACATTAAATTTATCAAAAGTGACATTTTTGTTTATCATTAGTTAGCAACTTTAGGCCCTGTTTACACGAGAACGCTCGCGGGTGAAAACGTAAAAATATTTTATCGGATGTGCCTTTCGTTTACACGGCGACGGCGTTTTTGAGGCTTAAAAACGCAAAAAAGTGAAACCACCCTCCAGAGTGGAAATCTTAAAAACGCTCCACCGCCGCGTTCCCGTGTAAACGGTAAAAACGCAAAAGTTTGCTTGACAGTGAAGGTTGTACGCAGGCGCGTGGACTTGGTGGTGTTGTAGTATGCACTCCTTGCCGCCTGAAGTGCATACTACATTGAATTTCACACACTTTTGCGTCACCATTTGCACGCGGATTTCCCACACAAAACGCTCGTCTAAACGCAGAATAAAAAGTGATGACGCAACGCCACTTTTGCGTTTTCTCTTCAGAATCGTTTCCGTGTAAATATAGCCTTCGTTAACATCATCAAGGAATGAACAATAGTTCTGCAACATTTAATAATCTAAATCAATTAATTTCAACATTTACTAATACATAATTAAAATCAAATCTTGCATTCGTTAATGTACAGTGGACTAACATTAACAAACAATAAACAACTGGATTTTTATTATCTAACATTAATAAAGATTAATAAATGCAGTAACACATGTATTACTCAATGTTAGTTCATCTTAGTTAATACATTAACTTTTTTGTAGTGTTACCAACATTTCAAATAAACGCTGTTCTTTTGAACTTTCTTTACAAAATCCTTAAAATATTAAGCAGCACAACAGTTTTCAACATTGATAATAATAATAAATGTTTCTTAAGCACTAAATCATATTTGAAGGATTTCTGAAGGATCATGTGACACTGAAGACTGGAGTAATGATGCTCAAAATTCATCACAGGAATAAATTACATATTAAATATTTTAAATAGAAAACAGTTGTTTTCAGTTGTAAAATATTTCAAAATATTCATATTTTTACTCTTATTTATTTTTAATCAAATAAATGCAGCTTTGTTGAGTCGTAAGAACCTTTTCAGCTGCTCGAATATAGTAATTGAGTTTTTATTAGAGTAATTGCATTTGTAGCTTTATCTTTTGCCCTCCACATTATTCTTTTAGTCTTCCTCTTACATCCTCCCTCTCTCTCTTTCTCTTTCAGAGACTGCACTTGCCTCCAGACCTGTCAGAGACGGTGAGTCGAGTGAGTAAAACAGAACTGGCAGCAGGATGTGGTACCACTGCCACGGGCAACAAGCGCCTAGATTTCTAGCGGATTCCCATCCTTCCTGCACCCTCCCCCTCCGGTTCCCACCACCCCTGTGATGTTCAAGGGCAGGAGAGCGCTGGAGCTGCACTTCGACAACACTAGGTTACGGTCGCACCTGCACTGACACGGTTTCTGTGAATATTAGTGAAAGAGATAAAGATGGCTCAGCGTTTAGTAATTACACAACTTGGAGAAGAATGCAAGACGGTGATATTTAGTGTCAGTGAACCTGACAAGCACCTATTGCTCTCTTTTGGATAAAGCGAGAATGTGACGCAAATAACGATAACGTAATTTGGCTACCAATGTCTTTTCAGTGGACTTCATGGCTTCCTGGTGTTTATTAGTTTATGTAGCTAATAAATATTTGGTGTCAATAAAGTTTGTAAAAATGTTTAAAATTAAAATTCATGTTTTTATTTTAGTCAGGTTCAAAACAAACGTGGTCGCTGGAAATGTTTTTATCACTCATTTTTTTTATTTTCTTGATTGAATTATTTGGTTCGGAACATTCCTTTAAAGGGATACTTCACCTCTGGAAAGTGAATGTGTATATAAAATGGGTCATTTATGTGGGTCAAATTATTTTTCGAATTTGGAGCTTTCTGGACTGAAAAAAGCCAGAAAATGTATTTTTGGCTTATGTGGATGAAAGACAACAACTCCCAGAATGCACTTGCTTCGCTTCCCTAGGAGGCCACGCCCGCTGGTAACAGAGCGCAGTAGTTAAACAACAAGTCTAGGCTACTAGTGAGTCTCGTGATGAGTCTGCCCGAAAATGTGTGGGATTCGGCTTTTGCGTTCCACAGTCGCCATTCATTATGTTTACCGTAGCGAGCAGGACGAGTGAGGGCCGCGGGAGAACGACGCAAGGCCGGTGGTGTGATTACCGATGAGCGAAACCTGTGAGACGCACGGGTCTCGTATCTCTCACGGAGGAGCAGGAATTTTCTTAGCAATGTTAAAACGTACATCAACCGATCACTTGTTTAGCGTTCATGAAAACACTACATTCAGATTCACCAATCGGAATGAATTCAGTTAGATTGAAACAAAAGCTGCGCATGTAAATGGCGACTCCAGAAAGCAAAAGCTGAATCACGGACATTGACGGCCGGACATGTCTGGGAAAAAGAGGATGGTAACCCCTACTACTCAGCTTTCTCCACAGAACAAGAGCCTGCTAGCTTAGCTTCCAAAAAAAGATGGCTGACACTATGTGTCCGTTCTGTGAGTGAGATCCCATTCCCACCCTCTATTGGCGGGTTGAGAACATGCGGGACAGCCGCTACTATTGACTGAAGCATTTAGCCTCTGGCCAAAAAATCCTCCGATGACGCAAAATGACGATTTTTGCGTCATCTGAGGATTTTTTCCAGATAGAAAATACATAACTCTCTCGTCTCAGGGGGTTATGAGGGTGGAAAGCTCGGTAATTTGAAAATACTAGAGGTTTTCTACTAATACAAAGCTTAATGCTAAATCCTGAATTATCCCTTTAAGCTAAGCTGTATTTTTTCCTTAAAACTGCAGTGAACCAATGACATTCTAAAAAACGTGAAATCGCTGGTGTTTCTGACGTCACAAACTACCTTGTAACCAATCACGTCGACGAGTGATCGTCCACATGTGGATCTCTGAGCTGGTGTGAGTGAATGGAGGCGGGGCTAATTAGCATATTCATAGAACTGCATATACTAAATAAGGCAAGGGTGTAGAGTTACATTCAAGCCATTTAAATGCATGAAGAATATTTTTTTCAAGGATTTATTTTTAAATATGTAATTCTGGTTTCAATAAAATTGGCTACGGGGGACTTATAAATAAACGATAAAACTAAATAATTCACGCCCAACAGCCAAGAATTATGAAAAAAAAGGGGGCAGGGCCTGGTTGAGTTCTGTTAGTAGTGTGTTGAAACTTGCGGTTATGGTAAGGCGTGAGTCACGACATTTCCAAAACACGCTTGAAACAGTTGGCCGATCACAACACACTGGTCCAGCCGACCAATCAGAGCATGTTGTGCTTTTCAGAAGGAGTGGCTTCATAGAGACAGGAACTAAACAGAGTGTTACTGACAGACTAGGAGGATAGGTGCTGCAACAACGTAAAATATGTGGAAAAATAAGATGCGTTTTGAAAATCAAGCATGAAGTAGAGTCTAAAAACACTATCAAGACTTTGAAAAGGGTAATAATCTGTCCCCTTTAAAGCTGAAATGTTTCTTCTTTTCTTTTTTTGACGTTTAAATGGTACTTTTCAGTGGACAGATGAAGAATCTGTGTCTTATTGTTTTCACTCAGCCAACAGTTATTCACCAGTAAGTGAGGAATCTTAAATTCAGGGGTTGAGAGATGTTGCTGCTGATCTGTGAGGTTGTACTTCATTACGCATCACGACAGCTGCGTACAGTCTTGTGCTTTTATGAGAGCTCAACGGCGATGAAGTAGGTCAGAGGATATCATATTCATATACAGGACTGGAGACATGCTGTCTCTCTCTTTTGATTTAGTGATATCATTTTGAACACTGTTTTCTGTGAGTTGCCACAAAACTTCTGTCTTTATTTATTTTTTTCTTTTTCTGCCTTGTTTATAATAACATACACAAAATTCTACTCGAAAATCTAGTTATTTTTTATACATCATAGTAGGATTTAATTTTAGATTATATTAATTTAATCTGCCTTTCATTAAAAAAAAAACTTTTAATTATGATTGTATTTTTAGTACAGTAAAATCGCTAAAATCACTATTGAGATTAACGGTACGTTTTTTTGGAATTGTTATCTCTGACCTCATTAGAGTAATGAAAATTTATGAGGAAAATGTGCATAGGTTTTTTTTCCTGAAGGAATTGTCATTTCTTTTGGGGTGAAAGGTGACCTGAACATTTTCATAATTTTTTAACTAAACATTTTTTTGACTCCACAATTAAGATTGAGGCATTTATTTGTAATTTAATTACTATAAGATCCTTTTGCATTTCTAATTGCATAGTCAACATAAATTTCATCTGACGTGACCCGGCTTGACTTTATGGGGAAATGTATTTTCGAACATAAAAATGCATGCATGCACACAATTTTAATTTCTGTAAAAGCATGTTTTTATTTATGCATTAATGTTTCATAGCCTCATTTTCATTGTCTGTAAGTAGCTGTCAGTGTTCACAGTTTTTATTTTTGTGAATTACCTCAGTTTATTTTGAATTATTTTAATATGGTCACCTAGTTTTCACAATTTTTAATTTTAGCAAACCTTGAGCTCATAACTGCATGCACAATGTAATAAGACAATGAAATATAACAGTTTTGTCCAAGAATAACTTGGCTTTAATTGTGATTCAAGATTTCTCCATCCTTTTCTCTTTGCATTGCTGTCTTTGTAGATGGGTTTGAGAGCTGTCCTAAAGTCCCATAGGCCACTACCTGACCCAACTAACGTCAGGAGCGACCTACCACCCCCAAAAACCCTTCCACGCGGACACTTTCTCTCCGTGTCTCTCCCCTCGGCCCTCCCGCTGAGACAGCAAGTGAAGCAAAATAACTCATTCTGCCACACAATCGCTTCATCTCTCCCTCCGCTCACCCTGAGCTCGCTCGGACCGCTTTATTCTTCTCGTTTCTTCCCCCTCTCTCATCCCCCCACTCGCGCACGTACTTTTTTCCCCCCTTCCTTTTAGAGCATCGAAACTCTACCAAAACAAGAGCTGGCAGTGCTGAATGGCATAGGCCTTTTCTATTGTGGTGTGTTTTTGTGATGTCTGAGTTGTGTGGAGTCGGCTGGTGCCTTTGTTCACGGGCTCTTTGGTGGTTATGAGGTATGTGGAGAGAAGAGACACGCTGGTGTGTCTTTTAAATGGGTAGTTTGTGGTCATGTTTACAACTAATACTTTTGAAAACGATCTATCGCTTTCATCAGGAGTCGGTTACATTAAAAGGAAATTCGGAAACCGATACTGTACAAAATGTTTTAATAGTTTTTCACAAAATACATTTAGAAAGCTTTTAAATAAAATTAAATTGAAATATCTGCAAGACAGGGGTAGACCTTTTCGCTTTCCAAAGCATTGCTCTGACACTAAAATCATTACAAGTGTTCATGTTTCAGGTACACAACAAAAACGCAGAATTCAAG
Organism: Pimephales promelas; assembly: GCF_988280905.1. Lineage (NCBI taxonomy): Eukaryota > Metazoa > Chordata > Actinopteri > Cypriniformes > Leuciscidae > Pimephales > Pimephales promelas. The sequence goes on along the minus strand of NC_142769.1, from coordinate 44,179,882 downwards.
ATGTTTTTCAAACCACAAATGGTTGTCGATCATAAATAAAGGACTGCGTGATTAAGTCGCAGTCAGGTATACTTGAAGCCAGTGTACTAGAATGTAAAACGACGCTTTTTTTTTCCTTTACAAAATGTAGCAACACAAGACTAACAATAAAAAAAGAGAGAGAGAAGATTAAGATTGTTGTGTCATAGATGAAATACAAAGGCTTTGGTCTGTTTTTACAATCAACAATGGTTTAAGTCTGATATGTACTTGTAAACAACTGCCAAACACTTACGTTTTTTTTAAATAAAAAAAAAACTCTGTCAAGCATTTTGTAATCATAATTATTGGAATTAAATATTTCTAGTCTCACAAAATTATTTGACCGTAGGACACTATAATACAACTATATCTAATAGACAACTTGTACCTGACCTAAAGAAATGTTTGCCTTTTTTTTAACAATGCATGAAAATCTGTATAAAACAATTCGTTTGATTTTTCTCGGGGCAATACAAATAACAATATATTTATGTTTCGCGATAATTCCAAGAGGGAAAACAAATACTCACAATTGGACAGTAGCAGAATGGATGAATGTTATGTTGATGCCAAAGTCTACCGTACTATAACTTCCCAATCATCTGACGTCACGATTGTAAGTTATCAAGAGCAAAACGGCCTCAGAATCGGTTAGTTATCTCCAAACCCTTATACATAATCATAAAGTACTCAGTAATTTACAAAATGGCTGTTGTTCCTTTCGTAGATACAATAGTGTCATCAACTGAAGCCGTTGTGGGTTGATTTGAGCCTCGTCCTTATAGCCGGCAACTCTCCCAAAGTGAAAATATGTAGTGGGCACATTAATAGGCTCCTCCTCTTGGTGTGTTTGATATGGGCCTGAATGAAGTCTGATCCATAATCCTGATATTAGCTCTGTAGAAAACAGTCTGTTCTCCGCCATTTCAAATGGATGCGAGACCAACATATCTTTTGGCTGTTAAATTGTCTTTTCCTCTTTACATAGAAATGCCAATGTACAAATACAACAAAAAAATGGAGTTCGAAAAATGCGGATGTAGCAGAGGTTTGTTGCGTTTTGTTCCGTTCGAGTCTCTCTTGTTTTTTCCTCCTAAAGGTAGTGCCGCGAAGTTTTCCGACTGTGGAAAGAGACCACACGCCGTCTCGTCCTCGTGTTTGCTTGTGTGTGTGTTTGTGAAAATACTGCTGCAGAGGTCCAGGTTCTCTCTTAGTCTCTGTGTGGAAGTCAAAGGGCAAAGTAACTCTTTTCTTTACTGTAATCTTGACCAGTACTGAGACATGTCTGGCTCAGTTCCGGGAACTTGGACAGGGACAGATACTCCAGGGGAGATGAGTCCTAGAAATAGAGAGAGGATGTAGGTCAAAAACACGTTCCTTTTCAAACTTTAAAGGGATAGTTCACTTTGAAATTCATTTTTGGTATGTTTTAACTTACCTCATCCAAGATGTAGGTGTCTTTGTTTACGCAGTTGTTTAAATTTTGATATTTTTAGGTCAAACCGTTTGTGTCTGTCAGTCATATAATGGAGGTCTATGGTCACCACCTCAAAGGGCATGCAGAGAGAAGTCCAAATCAAATATGATTTAATGACTCGTAAATGTAAGTACCGGTACACGTTGATGGCCCAAGACATGAAACGAGCGGTTTGTGTAAGAAAACGAACAATATTTTTTAGTTTTTACCTCTTGTAACCACTTTATGGCGCTTTATGGCTGTGGTAACAAGTTTTCGTTTTCTCTCACAAACCTCTTGTTTTGTGTCTTGGGCCATCAAATCATAGGCCTTGAGTCATTAAATCATGTTTAATTTAGACTTCTCTGTGCATGCTCTTTGAGGTGGTGACCATAGACCTGCATTATATGACTGATAGACACGAACGGTTTGACCTAAAAATATCAAAATTGAAAATACTGCGGAAACAAAGACACCAACATCTTGGATGCCTTTGAGGTAAGCTAAAACATACCAAAAAATAATTTCAAAGTGAACTATCCCTTTAAGCTTTGGTGTTATGTGCAAATTTGTATAGATTGAGAAGAACAATGGATCAGCACAACTGTGAAGTGATGAAGTTTAAAATTAGACTCTGAAAAGGTCTTTTTTTTAAGTGTTAATGCCAAAAAATGTTACATAAATAGGTGAGGAACAAAGAAACACATTTTTAGATACACAACATCATGCATTTAAAAGTAAACCGAACAATCAGACAATACATACACAAATGTGAACAAACTGGTAAAAGAGTGTATGCATATACGCTACCGTTCAAGTTTTTGAAAGTCTTGTATTTGATCAAAAATACAGAAAAAACAGTAATATTGCAATTTAAATTAAATTGAATATATTTTCATGTGTAATTTATTTCTGTTGTGTCAAAGCTGAGTTTTCAGCATCATTAGTCACATGATCCTTCATAAATCATTCCAATATGCTGATTTGATGCTCAAGAAACTTTTCAATTATCAATATTGAAAACAGGTGTGCTGCCTAATTTTTTTGTGGAGATCATGATTCCTTGACAAATGGAAAGTTCAAAATAATATTTATTTGAAAAATAGAAATGTTTTGTAACATTATTAATGCGTATATGTAATATGTAAAAGTATTTTCAAACTTGTAAACCTTTGAACGGTAGCATAAATGTGCTATAGGGTGAGTTTGTTAATCGCACAATGAACTTATTCTGCCTACCTGTTGAGGCGGTACCAGAAGTTGCCATTGTTTGGCTGTTCATGTGTGCCTGCATATGAGGGGGTGTGTATGTGTCGTAGCTTCGCCCATTCACGGACGGACTGGTGGGCAACATGCAGGAATAGGAAGATGTCTGGCTTGGCTATAAAAAACAAGAATATATGTATATAAATATATAGATTTAGTTATATCTACAGGCACAACTGTAGTTTCTATAACACAGAGGAGTTTGGGTTAAACTTGATGATGGAATGGGAAACACTTAAGGAAGCATCGCACACAGCACATTAATCCAGTTATCGAGGGTAGAGGAGGAAACAGTTGTTCAGGACGCTACTCACTTGCATAGGCAGGTTGTTAGACATTGTGAAGCTGGGCATCGGAGGCAAACCCGCGTACGTGTTGGTCAGGGCCGTGTCTGGGCGGCCCAGCATTGACCCTGCTGTGAAGGACACTGGTAAAAAAAGAAAAGAGGAAAAGGTTTAATTTTGTCATTTCTTTGTGCTTTTGCCATTTTATTTGTTTTTATTTTTTATATTGCTATTGGTTTATTTTTATTTCAGTTTTAGTTTTTATTTATTTCCAGTTAACAATTTTAGTGCTTCAACTTGACACCAAGCCAACATTTCAAATTTTTTAGTTTAATTTTTTTTAAAAGGTTTTTTTTACAACTTTTTTACAAAGGTTACAACTTTTTTATTCAAAATTAACTAAATTGAGTCAATAAATCATCAATCCTTCTTCCAAAATATGTTTTTGTCTTACCCTGCACTGTAAAACCGTAATTTTTACGGTAAAAAAACCGGCAGCTGTGGTTGTCAGAACTTTACCGTTAAAAATACGGTAGGAATGTTATTGGTTTTACAGACTTAACTTAATTTACAGAAATAAAACGTATTTCATTATCTGATAAAATGATCATCCTTTTGTAAAATATATATCTGTTTTGTATATACACTGACAACCAATAATCATCGCAGCAGTTATGAGTCACATGATCAATCAAAGCTCACCACAAGCAGTCTTACATTAGAGGGTTTATACTTGTATAAAGAAGCTGCGCGGTGTCATTTACGCTAACATCATGGTAACACACATGAAATAAAAAAAATGCAATAAACATTAATTTAACAACATTAAATGTAACGTAAAACCCTAATGTACATAACTGATTAAGAAGACTATGCGGAACCATAGTTATTTCAACAAAAATACATAATGTGAAGTGTCACATGGTTTTTCACTGTAAATTATACAATGAGTTGTTCTTTTTTACTTTCAAAAACTGTAAATTTAACAGTATTTTACAGTAAAATTATATCAAATTTATTTACTGTATATAGTACGGAAACTTTCTGTTAACCGATTAACAGTTTTGCACTGTAGCATTTTTATAGTCTTTGACCGTTAAAATCACAATTATTTTTACAGTGACATGTTTATATTTTAGGTATAGCAGGATGGTTTTTGCTGGAAATTGCGTGCATACGTTATTCACCCTTACATGTTTCGTCATATTCGTAGTTACTTTGATGCATGTATAGAGCAGATAAATCTCAAACCTCCGGGGAATCAACAGTTAAAAAAGTGCCAAACACGGGAGAGTCTGCTGGCAAAAAGAACACGACAGAGCTCGTAATAAAACAAGAATCAACATTAGCTTGGCTTTTCACAGTTGGCGAGAACTGAGGGATTTGAGATGTTGTAAAAGCGACGTGGAGATGGCGTTTTTAATACTCAACGGGTGAGTAAGGTAATTAATTGAACAGAGTTCATGGTAAAGCATTATCCATTGTGAAGGGTCATTTCATTGTTGTTGTAGCTGCGCTGGACGTATCATTTCTATTAATGGGTATAGCTAACGTAACATCTTTAGCCAGTCGGCTTGAGATCCTTTCCATCTCTTAAAGGAGTAGTTCATTTAAAAAAAAAAAAACTTTTGCTGATAATTTACTCACGCCCATTTCATCCAAGATGTCCATGTCTTTCTTTCTAAAGTCGTAAAGAAATTAAGGTTTTTGATGAAAACATTCCAGGATTTTTCTCCATATCATACACTTTACTGGCCACTAAATGGTTCGAGGTCCCAAAGATAGTTTCAGGGCAAACTGTTCAAAGGGCTTTAAACGATTCCAGACGATGAATAAGGGTCTTATCAAGCGACACAACCTAACGAATCTTTTTCCGAGTCAATTCGTTTATTTTGATGAACGAAAATAAACGAATTGACTTTCCGAGTCAATTCGTTTATTTTGATGAACGAGTTCGAACAGGAGAGTCACGAACGCGCATCACAGAACAGAGCAAGGCGACCATTTGAGCTTATAAATCTTAAACTTTTGTATTTATTTTTTAAATGTGCGATCGTTTCGCTTAATAAGACCCTTATTCATTGTCTGGAATTGTTTAAAGCCCTTTGAACAGTTTGCCCTGAAACTGTCTTTTGGACCTTGAACCGTTTGGTTCCCATTGAAGTCCATTATATGGAGAAAAATCCCCTTAATTTCTTTTTGACTGAAGAAAGAATGACATGGATATCTTGGATGACATGAGGGTGAGTAAATTATCAGCAAAAGTTTTTTAAAGCCTAGTAGTGAATATTTTATGAGCAGTGGATAATCTCTCTTTTTAGAACAATTCTGCTAACTTCCTGCAGTTTGGACTTGGTGTGAAGACATTATGCCTTCTATGTAATCCTCAGGAATTTAGGTTGGCATTTACCAGGAGTGGTGGGTTGTGGCATTGCCTGGTAGACGCTCGAGTTGAAACTGCTACTGATGGGAATGTGACTGGAGGAATTGCTGGCTTGTCTTCGCTGGTTCCTCAGCTTCTCTTCCCTCCTCCATTTGGCTCTTCTGTTTGAGAACCATACCTGCAGACACAGAGCAGGTCAGCATAGATGTAGACAGTAGTGATGCTGAACATGCATTATGGTACTATGGAATTAAAATTGAACTATTACCATATTCTCACCTGTATTCTAGCTTCTGGAAGGTCAATTTTCGCTGCAAGTCTTTCTCTTGCGAAAACATCTGGATAATGGGTTCTTTCAAACTCTAAAAGCGATGTGGAAACAAAGGTTATGCTTTGAACCTCAGCTGGATATGCGAGACGTGATGCTTACACTCGATGCATACCTTTTTCCAGGGCTTCGATCTGCTCCTGAGTGAACGACGTTCTGTTTCTTTGCAGTTTTCGTTTCAATTGCAGCCGCATTTGAGTCTCATCGGAGTCCTCGCCGTTTGAGCTGATGGAGTTAGTGTTCTCGCCACTGTTGTCCGGTTGCTGGCAACCATCTGCAAAATGAAAAGGGAGAAAATTGTAGAAATACCACGCAAACCACTTTTTGCATTACCTTGAGTTGTATTATGTATATAATATAGCATTTAATAACATTTTGAATTAGCTTTTATTTTTATATTTAATATTTTATTTCTAGTTTAATTTGTCATTTTGTTATTTGCGTATTGTCATTTTTATTTTTTGTTATTTTATTTGTAATTTATTTTCTATATAGCTTTATTATATATATATATATATATATATTAGGGCTGTGCAAAAATTAATTGCAATTAATCGCATCCAAAAGTCTGTGTTTACATAATATATTTGTGTGTGCTGTATATAATTATTTTGTATATATAAATACACACACATGCATGTATACATTTAAGAAAATGTGTTAATCTTATATAAATATAAATATTTTATGTATGAATATGTATTTATATATATATATATATATATACATAATTTAAGCGCAAATAATTCTTAAATTTATACATGCATGCATAGGTATTTATATATACAAAATAATTATATACAGTACACACAAATATATTATGTAAACACAGACTTTTATTTTGGATGCGATTAATCGCAATTAATTTTTGCACAGCCCTAATATATATATATATTCATTTACATTTTGTCATTTTAGTACTTCAACTTACTAAAGATCCTGAAGCAACATTTCTAATCAAAGATTAAGTTTTAGTTTTAAAGTTTTTATTAAGCCTTATTGCAATTTAGTTTTAGCAAAAACAACAACACTGAGTTGCATGAGAATAATTAACAAAAAAATAAGCTAAATTCTTCAATTATACATTTGCAAAGTATTCATTTATTTATTATTGCAATATAATACATTTATATTTTGCTTGCATTCAAATCATTATACATATATATATATATAATTAAATTATGTTATTCTGTGTTTTAAAATGTAGTATATTATACAATACGAAATAAATTAATTTTATTATTTATTTTATTATTAGTCATATTTTGTATGCATTCATATCATAATTTATGTATATATATATATATATATATATATATTGTATGCATACAAAATATAAATAAATAAATAAATAGTATAAATAAAATAAAAATGATTTTGTATAATATAATTAATATCATATTTTGGACTTGTTTCAGATGGAAAATTAGCATTTGATGCGAATACACCCCAAGACTTGAGGCCAGAATTGTCAGCATTATCTCCATAGTTCCATAACAAAGTAGCAAAAGAAACGCATTGAATCATCGTCAGGTTCCCTTGGATGTTTTCATACACAGCACATATAATGTATAGGGATTCTTAGTGCTATTCACCGTATGGGTGTCCAGGGACCTATTGAGGTGACCACCAACACTTGAATAGAGAGCTGCTTTTCTCAATGACACAATACCAGCAAAAGAATGAGGGGAACCATTAAACTGTGCAGACAGAGATGGGCTGCCAGGCCTTTTTCGTCAGGCTCAAATTCTCCCGAGGGCACAATTGGAAAGGAACAACAAAAAGAGGCATGCGGTGCTCAGCATTGTATAACACAAGGATCTAGTCAACAGACCTTTCAGTTCAGTATGTTAACCTCTACACACCACTGTCATTAATCAAAGAACCCCAGGCCAGCCCTGTTAAACGCCAGTTAGGATTTATACGTTCAACAGGAGTTGACCATTGAAAGACCTTTGCTTGCTTAGTTGGGATGGGTTGGAAAAGTCTCTTATCTATCCAGAGCAACAGTTAACAAGAAATGAAAATTTGATCGTTTTCTGCTCATTGTCATTTCTAACCTGTATGCTGTTGTTTTAAAAGTAGAAATACAAAAAAACATTTAGTGTCAGTTCATAATAATGCCATTTAAGCTCCAAAAGTAAGTCTTTAAAGTCTCATTCGAAATTAGCATTTTCTTTTTAAAGGTGTATTATCCCTTTAAGCAGCACTAATACATTAAAATATGGCTTGCATTATTCTTATTCAATATCAATGCTGTCAGATAGTGTTTGTGATACTGTGAATATCCACACGCAGGATTCGTCAACCTGATTAGAAACGAACTATTCATCAACTAAACTTTTTTTTCATTGTCTCCTCTAACCAAAAGCCTGTGGATGTTCTTTCTCTCCCTCAAAAAAAAAAAAACAACCTCTAATGAGCAATTACAGAGAGACCGAGCTGTGCCTGTCACAAATTCTTGCATGTGACAGAAACATCTTTTGTCCCGGGACGCACAGTGCTTTTCTCTCACTCCCCATGGGGCGCAAATGATGTCGAGGGCACCGGCGGGGGGAGGGGGCAGGTGGTACCGCATGGACACCTCCGCCGAAAACTCTGTTCCTAGTCACGCAGATCCAAGACCCAGACAGAAGCCGTATTGAGATGAGCGATTAATTAGCACTAACTCCTCTATTAATGAATGGCCTTTTCTCATCCAAGCATGTCAATGGCACGCAATTCTAGATTCCGCATATTCATCTAATGCATCTCCAGATGGATTGACATAGAGACCTAATATAGACTGCAAGGGATTTACTACACTTTTTCAGGACAAATAAACCAACACAAAATTTTTTAAAACAAATTGTCAAGTTCTTTCATTCTTAAATACATATAGATACACTGAATAGGATACTTTTTTAAATTTATTTATTTTTGAATAATAATTGAATATATACTTGTATAATTTCAGTATGAATATTATAGTAAAAATATAATGAATAATGACAGCCCTAATATATATATATATATATATATATTAGGGCTGTTAAACAATTAATCGTGATTAATCGCATCCAAAATAAAAGTTTGTGTTTACATAATATATGTGGGTGCACTGTGTATAATTATTTTGTGTGTATATATATATATATATATATATAAATACACACACATGCATGTATATTTAATAAAAAAAATGTATATATAATATAAATTCTTTTTAATACTGTATACAGTATATACATGAAAATATTTTTTAAATATATACAAGCATGTGTGTGAGTTTATATATATAAAATGCTTATACACAGTCCACCCACATATATTATGTAAACACAGACTTTTATTTTGGATGCGATTAATCTAGATTAATATTATAAAAAAATTATATTTTTATAATGAATAATATTAACACATTTTAAAATCTTTATATATATGACTGGAGATGTCCATGTCCATATATATATATATATATATATATATTATTTATTTATAATTTATATATTATTTATTTATAATTTATTTATATATATATATATATATAATTTATTATTTACTAATTTTTTCTGTAGTTGTATTGTTGCTGTGCCTTTATGTTGCTGTTATTCCAATTTTTCTCATGACAGTGATGCTCTTATTACTTTTAGGCTGTCTCACCTTGATTTGGTTGTCCTGGCACAGACGTACCAGGGTACCATCCCGGGCGTGTGCCCCACGTGCCGGTCTGCCCGTTGAGCATTCTCAGCTTGTCGTACATGCCATCTGCACCCATCTGTTGCTTTTCGCTAGCCAGGTTGCGTAGGACTCGATTTATCGACGACACCTGAAAGGTATCAAGGCAGTCAGTTAATTACTGTTTTAATGCATCAGCCATAACATGCCATTTTATTTCACTCTGTTCCATTATAGCTCCATAAATGCCATTTGTGTTAATGCAATTTGGTAAATGCAAAATAATTAGCGTTGCAATTGCAAGAATACATCTATAAATCTGCCTGCATATGCATTCTTATTCACCTATTAAGAAATGTGGTTTATTTATTGATGTTTATTTATTGATGCACAATTTGCACTTACGCTGGGTATGTTATCGTTGGTGCACACCCCCTCAGACAGTAGCCTGTCACGAATTTCCCAGGCAAAGATAGAGGGACACTCCCTCTTGTACTGTGCTATTTTCCCGACCACTTCAGGCGTCGCTACTCTCGGTTTGCTGCCTCCGATGGCTCGAGGTCGGATGGAGCCGGTCTCATAATATCTGCCCAGAATCTTGCTCACGCACCCATTCGACACCTGAATGGACAGCAATATACACAATTCACATACATTATTTAAGACTAAATTGAAATAAAGTAATGTACTTCAAACAATTATACGCTTACGTTCTTATTGTCCAGTTGGACTTTTGCATCATCATGGGTCTATGAACACAGAAAATACGCCTTAAAATTGCTAGGATGATTTCATTACGTTTTAAAAGGTTTGAGAGCTAATTAGTCACACTTTGCATGAGTGTTTGCTTCAGCAATACAAATGGTTGGCATCTTGAATATTTTCTTTTTATCGTTATTGCCGTTATTCGTTTTTTTTTCAGCTGTACTTTTTGTAACGTAGACATTGTGTGACCATGATATGACTTGTAATTATTTCACTAGGTCCCGTAAAGCTTGTTGGATGTACTAATGGGCTTTAGGGTCACCTGCAAAATCCTGGAGATGTCGCAGGGTCGCGCTCCGCTGTGTGCGAGTTCGACGATCTTCTGCCTGGTGGAGTCCGGTAACGGTCTGCCGTTCACAAAAACCCCGCCGAGCTGGTTGACGCCACTGTGACCTGTGGCACATGGAGACATAACAAATTGGCTCGTCTTTCCCCCTCGAAAACATTCCCTCAATGGGTGGTGTCCCATTGTCCAGGATAAAGCTCCACTTCCCTTTGATCAGCTTTACTGACGACCCGAGTCAGATTAGAGAGAGAAAAGGCTGAGTTTTTACATCGCAATGTCCATGTTATACATTGTCAGTGTAATCAATAACAAGAACAATGCACTTCTTGAGCCAACAAAGGGAACTTTATCATTATGTTTTGAACAAATTATAACGTTTTTCTGACCGTCATTAAGTTTTGAATAGCGTTACACAGCTCATTGTGCCCTACAAATCAACGCTGGAATGTCATGCACTAGACTCGAATCAATCAACAAACGCACAGAATCGACTGATGAAATGACCTCTGAGTCTAAACATCTCCGTTCAAGTGAACTGAAATTTTCATAATCAAATTGTCCTCAAGAGAACAGCTTTCCACAAGGCCGTGCGTCAGTGTTTGGAAACTCTCATTCACACCAGGCTAACAAATCCCTAATAAATAAGCACACACATCGCCATTGAGGAACAACAGAAAGAGAGCAATTATCGCAAAGCATACGGGAAAAAAAATTCGATATTAGATGCACTGTCTCAGAAGAATATGAAAAGCGCATACCAGTTCAGTGTATTTTGATGCGATGTGAAAGTCCAGTGAAAAGTCAATTCAAAGCGAGCAACAACAACAACAAAAAAACAGAGGCGAATCCCCTACGAAAAGCCTCCCCGGAGTGTGTGTGTGTGTGCTCTAGCTCTCTGCTCCTCTCTCGTCTGACTGCAGGAGCCCGAGCTCCTAAGCAATAAATAAGCTCCAAATATAGAAGAAGAAGAGGGGGGAAAATATGATGAGCCTCTCTGACATTTGTCTTTAGAATAAAGCTCGCTGCACGTCAAGTTTGAGCTTAATTTCTGGAAATAGGCGGAGGTCGCCTCGGATCATGCATGGAAGGCTCATTGAAAAGATCAGCTGAAGTACTTGTGGCAGGACTGTCACTTTATATGACACTGCTCTGCTTTTGAAAAACGCATCGTCACGACAAATAGTAGCATGATAAAACGACCCTTTCTGTCTGCATTTGAATATCAGACGAAATTGGATTCTGCTCTTCTTGCCTTCAAGGGAGGCTTCCTTTTTGTTTCTAGCTACAGGAGCAACCCACGAGGACAGGGGCTTGTGTGTTTCTAAACATATTAAATCTGACAAAGCTTTCTTTTTTTGTGCGTGTCTGTCGTACTGTTTGTAACAAACCCAACATCTGCTGGAGTATTGTGGGAAATGCAAGTGTCTAAATATAAAAAAAAAAAAACTGTGAATTCACTGTAAAAAATATTGTTGGTTGGTTTAACTTTAAAAAAATGAAGTAACCTGGTTGCCTTAAAATTTTAAGTTCATTGAAATGGAAAGATTGAGTTAATACAATGAGGGAGATTGATTTAATCATCAGAAACTCAAAATATTATGTTATCTGAACCACATATTTAAGTTGATTTGACTAAAGAAAAAATGTTGTGATTACAAATAATGAACATATTTTTTTACAGTGGTGATTCAGTCATGAAATAATACTATGAAAAAAACCCAACATCTGCTGGAGTATTGTGGGAAATGCAAGTGTCTAAATATGAAAAAAGCTGATTTGACCCTTTAAAATTCATTCACTATAAAAAAAAAATATTGTTGGTTTAACTTAAAAAAAAATAAGTAACCTGGTTGCCTTAAATGTTTAAGTTCATTGAAATGGAAAAAAATGAGTTAATACAATGAAGGAGATTTATTTAATCATCAGAAACTCAAAATATTATGTTATCTGAACCACATATTTAAGTCGATTTGACTAAAGACAAAAATCTTGTGATTACAAATAATTAACATATTTTTTTACAGTGGGTGATTCAGTCATATGAAATAATACTATGGAAAAACAACATCTACTGTGGCAAATGCAAGTGTCTAAATATGAAAAAAAAACTGATTTGACCCTTTAAAATTCATTCACTATAAAAAAATATTGTTGGTTTTAAAAAAAATGAAGTAACCTGGTTGCCTTAAAATTTTACGTTCATTGAAATGGAAAATTGAGTTAATACAATGAGGGAGATTTATTTAATCATCGGAAACTCAAAATATTATGTTATCTGAACTACATAAATGATTTAAGTTGACTTGATTTAAGAAAAAATGTTGTGATTACAGATCATGAAATGTTTTTTTACAGTGTTGGTGAGTCACCAACATATGAAATAATACTATGGGAAAAAAACCTACATTTGAAACACCACATCCAACCGGGGCTAATTTTAATGAATTCTTTTAAGCACTGATACTGCACAACAAACGTGTGGTAATCTCTCCAAATCCAGTGGAATAATCCACTACCATCCTCTGTCTTCAATAATTCCTGGATTAGTTAGATTTAATAGACTCTTGAACGTAAGGAGTAGAATCCACCAATCCATTTGATTGATGTCACCATCACACAGAAACATGACCCGGCCTGTCATTTCACAGTTCAAAGGTTAAGTCTTAATAATCATATAATTCCCCATGGTGTAGGACTGTAGATCTGGCCCTGGTGGCAGTCATAATGAGACTTGTATTGTATCGCTCCCCTAGTAATGGCGAAACATATGTTGTGAATTGTAAACATCAATCCTAAATCTCCTGGCCAAATTGGGTTTTAAAACAACATTTTCTGGCGCATAATTATTTGAGGTCTGTCTTTCTATAGAAATAGTTGTACGTACGACTGAACAATATGCGATTACATAATCTCAGAGAACTAATCCAAGCATTTATCGTATGTCAGACCCAAATGCAAGATCTACTTGACGCTGAGCCGTTTACAGACTAACAGAACTCGTGTTCTTTTCCCCCTCAAGCAAGCTCGGAAAATCTTGAAATCAAATCCTGGAATCATCAAACTATTTAATGTGTCCCATTTCATGCATTAGCTGTTTCGGGAGCTGTCTGTGGAAGTTGGCAAATTTTCTGCATTAATTCAGCCAGAGCTGCATTTATTTGTTACCAACTCAAGCAGAAATAAACATATCCTCCCCCATCAGCCATGCATTCATTTATGCTCGACATGTATGTAAAATACAGTTTGTATTCGTATGGCTTTTCCTTTAAATAACATGATGAAATCATTCATGTGGGGGGGAATATATAATGCGCATTTTAATGCCTCTTCATTTGACCATAAATCACTCTTTAGCACCTATTATATAATTTCCCATCATGCACTGCAATTAAAGTTTAACCGTAAATGAAAAGCAAACAGTCAGCCGTTGGAGAAGAAAAAACACACACGAGTGGCTTAATAAGAATTGCACTTACTGTTTTGCATCATGGACGCCACTCCTGATTCCCACGTGGGTTGGTTATGGTATTCTATTTATGACAAAGAAAATATATAGGGTTAGTTGTGTAATCCAGATTTATTTCTTTTTTTAATTGCAGTTTTGCAACAATTGCGGCGTTGCGTTTACGGCCTGTGCATCTCAACGCATAAGGCGGTTAAATGATGTATATTTGGGAATAATCCTTTCTAGAGGAATTTCAGCTTTAAAAACTTGCCTGGTAACAGAAGTTGACTGTCCGTTTTAAAAATTAGCCCTTCATTTGCCTCTGACTATTTAGATCGTTCCTATAGGATAGAGCAAAAGAGTAATATTAGTTCGAATGACTTGTATCGAGTCATGTTTAGAGTTGTTTAATATGCTACAATACGTAGCGTTTTATTTCATGGCACATGAAATAGAAGAAATTGATTTGAGGTAGGCTATTAAATAGGCTATAAACGTAAAATCTAATATATCAGGAAGAGTTCACGTCTCAATTTCTTGGTGGTCTGTAAAATGTTCAACCTTCCTCTTTAGATCTTCCCGTCAAAAGTGTACAGTGACACACGCTGTCTACTTCGCATCAGTGCTCTGAAAAGTGAGAACTGGAGGGGGTGAGAGGATCCTAACAAAGCCTGCTGGAGCTCAACAATGCGCCTCTTTTACCTTCTATACCCAAACCCAGCCATCACAACTCGGCCTCTGCAACTAGCAACACAACCTCCCACCAAACGTAGCCTACCAATACTTGCCCGAATACAAAGAGCCGAGGGCACCCTGCCCCCCAGACGACCATACACACTCACACAAACACACACAGCATCCACTGTCACTTTCCTGACGGCCATGACCCCGGTGCCCGAACCCCAATGCGTGTTTCTGTTTGTGAGGTTTGGGGAAATAGAAAAGTAATTTCGCGTTATAAATATCTGTAGGTGTTTGTGTAACGGGTGTGGGTTGTTAGGGGTTGTAAAAGGATGCAACAGCCCAGTAGGGTGCTCAATTGGAAAAAAACAATTGCAATAAAGGATCTATTCAGCGACATTGCTAAAAAGGGGCCCAGGGAAGGAAAGTCTTTCGTTTCATTTTCTCTCCCGACGCTGGAATAACAAAACCGGTGTGTCCGTTTCCATTCGCTCTCTTCCCAAGGTTGAAGAACTGAAAGTGTTTAGCGTTTCAAATTGAATCGAGAAAGTGTTATAAACTTCAACATATCAGTAAATTCGTATTTAACCAATCTAAAAAATGCTTTTTTTCTCCTAAAACATTTGGAGGATTTGTTTCTAAATAATTAGGCTATTTGTTGTTCGTCTTTTAATATTTAATATCCCACCACAAACAAGAAACTAATTAATATATACATAATTAAATTAGTGTGTGTGTGTGTGTGTGTAGGCTATAGGCTAAATGCCAATGCGGTTAGACTATTCAGAGTTACAAAAATGAGATGAGTCAGATTGGTAGGCCCTACTGTAGTTTTTAAATATATATATATTGGATTGTTGGTTATTAGTAATTTATTATGTGATTTTAATGTTGTGCAATAGTTGTCCAAGATGAATTTGAGCAGTAAAGCATATTTGTATTTATATATTATGTGTCAAGAGGTTGTCAGCTGTAATTTGCCTTCATAAGTGTGTATTTAATTGTTTTAGCGCCGTATATCTTAGAAAAAATATTGATAAAAAGTTAGGCGACGTCAATTGGAAACTACAACCCGAAGGTAATTTCGAAATACCTTCACAGCCTTAATAGCTCTTAATCACAGCAAATGTTAATTGTTTTGAGCTCCTTTAATTCGCACTCGCTCCATGCATTGCGACTCTGCGTGTTCCCGTTAATGATTTATCTAACGTCCTATACATGCTGTTGTTGTTGTTTATGAGGTTAACTAGGATCTCATCTGCATTTCTTTCGTTTGTGTAATCCTTAACTACAATTGCTTTAATTAAACATGCTTATTCAGGAAACAGTGTTCTCCATAAACATCATTGACATGCAGACATGCATCTGTACGTGTACAAAAGCGCAGTGGGAAGTTTTGAAGGATCTGACATTAACATGCCCTAATCATCTTATACTGCCATCGATGGGGAAATCTTTTGTGTTTTTGTAGCTACATTTATTTAGTGAATGTTTATGAAGACTTGAGCGCCCTAATGCTCTATAAGTAGGCCTGGTGAATATTTGCTGGATGCTAAAACAAACGAGTCCGTTGTGGTGGTGGTTTGTTTAAGGTTTTAAATTAGCCTAAAAAAATTAAATTATTTACCTAATCATTTTATTTATTACATTTCATTCGTGCGATGTTCTGATGTTTACTTTTAGGCGAAATATTGAAACCCGTAAGAGGAAAGACTTGACAGTGCATTACATTAAAACATATTAAACTTTATCATCTCTCCTTTTTACCAATTACGAAAAACCAAAATATTCGAGTATTCGAATATTCCTATCACGCAAATAATAATAAACAAGCAGGTCCTCGTGAGATTCGCGGAAATCTTTAAGAAGGCAGTCGGCTGATGAATCATTCTGACACCTTTTCTCAACGGGTCAGTGCGTTCCCGTGCTCCGAGAAAAAAAAAACAATGTTCAGGCCTAATGTGACTTAGAACTCTTTCCTTTCAAATATTTACTCTCCATAAACAAATCTGTTTTCTGCCTAAAAAAGTAGTCCGAAAAAATACAACATAATCGGAGAGTCCAACTTTATTTAGTAGCTTAATTTAGTTTTACACTTAGCCTACAAACTATTAACAGCACTTTTTATTTGTATGACTTGGGAAACACCCCTAACAATAAACTTAATGTTAATGAATATTAATAATAATAAGGTGGATCACTCCAGTAAAATAGTACTGGACGAATCACTAACTTTTAGTTTCAGCGTGCGCACTCACCTTTTTGAGGCATTCTGCTCCACCGCCTGAGCCCTTCCGAGCAAAATAGTGAAACTGAGAAAGAAACAATGGATCTCCAATAGTAATTTCTTCTTAAAATATAATTTTTTCCCCAGCGTCCCTCTATCTGGAAGGAAATTCCCTGCGAATGAGACACAGATTGACAGTGAGCGGAGATGTCAGGACTGCTCAGGGATTGAGAGTGTGTATGTGTGTGTGTGCTCGCATGTGTAGTGAGTGAGTGAGGGAGAGAGAGTGAGAAAGTGAAGGCGCATGCAGGGAGAGAGAGAGAGCGCGCGCGCGCGAGAGAGAGACAGAGTTGAACACACCTATCCTGATTGGTGATAGTAGGCTACTGATGTATTTAGTCTGTCTGTTCCCAGTCGCAGCTCTTTACTGGCCCATTAGAGAGAAGCAGTGACCCTCTGCCATCACAGAACAGAAAACAGGCCACTTTTGAACCAACTAATCATTCCGCGCGTGCAAATGCCGAGCGCCCCCTCTCCAACTCACTCTATATTGCTTTATGCAGTGGTGGAGCATTCTGTTTCTGTTGGATGCACTGCTTAAATCTCACCACTGGGCTTGAGCTCACTCAGAAAATACATTTTAGTGTCTCTTTTGTCCTTTTTATTTTAATATTTTGCCTCGCAATGTGTGATAATCTCGGGTGTTCAGTTCACTTAAAATTATTAAATAAACTGAATGCTTAATAGAAAAAAAAATAAGTAGTGAACTTTACAAGTCCACATTACTGAATTGTTTTCGAGTAAGCATGAGGTTTATTTACTTAATAATTTTAAGGCTACTGGTTTCCTTAATTTTTTAAGTTAATTCAACTAATCACCTTTTATTTAAAATATCAATGAAAATAAGTAGCTTTTATAGGCTACTATGTTATAATTTTAGTTGTTAAGGCCTACTTAATTATTTGAACGTTATATGCACACTGTTGTTAAGTGTTACACAGCACAAATATAGGTCTATGTTTTATTGAATATTCCTGATTGATTGATTGATTGTTTGTTTGCTGCATGGGGCTTTTAAGTCCTGAGAGATCTGGCCCTCCATGACACTGATAAAAGAAAGCAACCTGTTGACAGCTGCGAATTCAAAAGGAGAACCTGTTTGCTCTGTGCATTAAGTGCACTTGCAAATGGTCCCCGGTGCAACTGGCTAAAACAAACGCAAACACTCTCCACGTGCTTTTGTTGACACTCACGCGCTTTTGCACACTTTCTGCGCGCGTGGAGGTTACCTCCATGTCCACGTGGCCCCCCTAAATTGTTCACTGTTCAATAATTTTACAGCTCGTTAATCGGAGTCGCAAATAGTGATGACATCTGTTTACAACGTTCTGTTTGTAACAGCCCGCGACATATAAGCGGTCTGGAGAATAAATGGATATATACAAATAAAATAAAAAAGATGCGGGACTTACTGGTCCATGAGGCTGAATTTCTTGTATAGCTCAAAATAGTGAATAAGGTTTTGAATTTTTGCTAATTTAAAGGCCTGTGAAGCAACCATTCTTTCCAAAGTGTGTCTATTTTCACTTTTAATTATTCTATATTATTTTGCTCTGTGTCGCGAACTTTGATATTGATATGTTAATATGTTTCCATATTTGCCAAAGTAGTTTAGAAATTATATATATATATATATATATATATATATATATATATATATATAATCACTGTAAAAAAGAAGTTGCTGCCTTAAATTTTTAGGTACAGTCAGCTTGGGTGTTTAAGTAATTTCAACTTAAATTAGGCTATATAATAAACTGACTTAAAAATATATATTTGAAGCTTGTATATATATATTTTTTTTAAGTTGACGATTGATTAACTTATTTTGAGGAGCAATGTAAAAGCATATGTTGCCATAACTTATTGATCATAATTGTTTACACTAACTTCTCCGCGCCCGTATTCAGCATGCACGAGTCCCGAGCCGGTTAAGAGCTGATGGGAAGAAAAATATAAATATGTAGCCTACATAGCCTTTGCATTAACTTTTCCCGGCGAATGCAAGTTATGAAAAAGCCAACGCTCATCAATAAACAGTATCTGTGACTGTGTCACAAAAAAACAGGAGACAAACGATGCTGCCCAAGAGTTTAAAAAAGGCCTTGGGAACGGATAATGAACAGCACTGAATGGCCCCTGCAGGGTTTCTCTCACTACTGCAAATATTTTCACAAATGAGCTCTTCTTATCTGTTTCACCCTCTGATGACTAGTGCACCTTAATAGCATACATGTTCGTTTTTATTTCAAATAGCTATTATAAAGAAGCAAAGACACTGCACTGCATACTAACCCGACTAAAAAAAATGCCCTGTAAGCTTAGTAATTGTGCCGTGGCTGTTGATTTGTCATTTATATCAGTTGTAAATCCTCTCCGTGTTAATGAGGTGTAGGTATTTAGGAAGTGGTCTGATTCGGGGCGCATCATCAGCCTCCAGGCCATACAACCCCTCATCACACGGACCCTGCAGATAGCAATTCTACACGCAAAGCAATTAGCCCAATTGGGATTAGTAACTGCTAATACGAAATCGTGAAAAGTAATCCCTAATCTCGTAGCCGTTTCGCTCTTGGGCAATGTGGTCTCTGTGTCTTCTGTAGGAAACTTTTTACAAAAGGAGAACGAGGGGACGGAATGGGACTGACGTCATACTTCTGGAGAGCACAAATAAAGTCGATCGATAAAAATTCAGAAAAAGTCACGAACGGGCTGACATTTAGTTTTTTTAATCAATAGGCTAGGCTATTGTTTGGGAACCAAATCAATTTACGTACCACCAACGTTTTTTTTATTTATTTTTTTTGTCTTATGTATTTCATATAAGATTTAGTTATTTATATTGTTTACTTTATTTTATTGTTGTTTATTATTTTATAATAAAAACAAAATGTCTTGTTTAACGTAAAATAAATAATAGAAAAGGCACCTCCTTCACAATTAGTATTATTATTAGAAAAGAAGAATGTTTAGTAAACAAATTAATTGTAATTGCTGTGGCAAAAATGTAATAAAATAATAATTTGAAAAGCAGAAATATGTAGGCCCGTGTGTCTAAAACCGAAAGAAATACGTAGGCCTAAATTAAAGATAGAATAATCACATGTACTTTCAAAATGAAAATATGCCGTGCATTTGCTTTACTGAGGACGGTGGGAAAAACATGCAGTATTTCTTAACTTACCGGGATATTTCTGACTTCTGATCAATATCCTGCAGTTGCAAGCCCTTTGCTATTGAATAAATTAAAACGATCTCATGAGTCCAGACTGTGTTGTCACGTTTGAATCCCGTTTGGAGTGGAAATGTCAGTGAGAATGAAAAAACGGTGTAACCCTCACTCACTGTAAACTTTCTCTTAATATCAGCCTCAGCTCGTCAGCGATTGGTCAGATGACGCGCTACGTCACGCTGGAAAATAGTTCTCATACAGCCATGCATGCAACATATCAGGGGAACTCCATGCTCTCACATTAGCCTTGATTTTCAAGACGTGCCTAGCGTGATTATTGCCCTATATTTCAAGTGAAGAATTAGGAGAATTATGCTTCTGTTTCTGTCTTGGTGTTTCCTCCTAAAGAAGGGGATTTATGAGGCAGTTTTATAATATCAATAATAAATAGCTTAGGCTACATATTAATATAACCTATAATGTAATGATTTTTAAAAATAATTAGCTAAATAGTTTTGCAGAAATCATAGAATGTTTACATGCATATGGGCTCTAGTCATTAGCCTACTTTAAAATAATTAGCCTATCTTTGATATGTTTTAGTAATTGCAGAAAGACAAGTTTTGACGGTTTTAATATCAATTTCTGCAAAAAGCCTGTATATTTTTATAATGAAAATATTTGAAACTATTTTTTTTTTCAGCCTCCGTTCTTGATCCTAAGTTGCTATCCGTCTGTTAAGCAAATATTGGCCAAGGCGTCACGGAGATCTTATTTACCCTACTCATTCAGGTGGAAAATCAAATGGTTAACCGGTACAACAGCGCGTTTAGTGAAAATGTTTTTTGTTTTTTTTGTTTTTTCCCCATATAGAGCTGTATAGTTTTCTACGACAATTTCTGGACTATTTTCTCGATTTTTCCTGAAAGGGCAGCTGTTGCGCATATAACTAGGCTATAGCTATTTATGAAATTCTGTGCAGCATCTAAACAAAGAAAACATTAGAATAATAGCCTGAAGGTGAAGCAACATGGCATTTACTTCATATGACGTGACGTACAGATGTCATGTCCATAGTGCGCAAATGCGCAACAGTTCAGTGGTGTGTCTCTCAGGAAATGAATGGGTTGTGTTGGTTCTTTAGGACGTATGGAGCAGGTATGGGGCGCGCACGAGCATTATTCAGCCCTTTGTTTGACGTAACCACAATTAAGGGCCACAGAAACCGTGCAACGCTGCAGGGTTCTCCAGGTGATCGCTGGAAACCGCACGGCTTATCATGCGGTCAATAAAAGAAGACGCTGCGCAGCGGCCGGGCCAGGTGCCTCCGTTCCCTGTTCCACGACGCCCCGCTCTCAAGAACCCGACCAGGCGTGAAGGAAAATCTGTTCAGCCGGCCTCTCAGCATCCTCTCTCCCCCCGCTCTCTCTCTCTATCTCTCTATCTATCTCTCACACACACACACACACACACATTATCCGAAGATAATGTTGATTTTTTTTTAAATCCAGTTTTCGAAATATCTATCTTTACAATTATGTTGGTTAAATGCATTCTTTTTACCGTTTTCTACAAATGTAAAATGACACTTAAAAAGTGCTCACCATCACGTAAAGGAAATATGATTTTGGTCTTCAAATAGGCCTACACGTGAGCGTCATTAGGCTATTATTTCAAGAAAGTTTTTAAGACAGTCATTTTAAAAGGTTTTTTTTTTTTTTGTACATCAATAAATCGTTAATTTTTGAGTCAATAGTTTTCCGAAGTTTTCTTAATCTTCAAAACGCGGCTTTATTAAATATTATTTGCTGTTCGTAAAATTATGGATTTCATTTTGATATGATTCGACATTAAAGAACTGAAAAGGCGGTTTGCATTCCGTTCTGCTATTGGAATAACTTCGACTGGCCTTAAATCTGTCATGGATCTTCTGTTTACACACAATAAAACAGGTTCAGCACTGACCAGGCATTACAGATTACATTATTTTGGATTATGCATATGCGCAAAGTTTCTTTTCTCTTTTTATGCGTTCAAAAGAACAAAAGTGCATGAACAATCCTTCATAATTATTCACTAATATTTCGAATTTTCCCTTCTTCTCATCAAGACTATAGCCTGTACTTAAATATATTAAGATTTAATTATACGAGTCTATGAGGTCTCCTCAAATCTCTACCTTCAGGTCTTCTCGTCCCCGTTTTTTTGTTTTTTTGTTTTTGTTTGTTTTTTCTCCCAGAAGCTGATGACTTTGTAATGTGTATTTTGTGTATTTCGTTTTTTTAGCAATATGTGTGAATCTGTCCCCCTCTTTAATTTAAGCAATCCACCCCCTCCCCTGCTGAATTCCCTCAGGCTGATCGCAATCAATTTGTCCGGCGCAGACAGCAAAGCCCTGGATGTTAGGAACTCACTTTACCTCAATGTGACAAGCCTGAGTATACGACCCACAGTCTGAAAGCACAGCCAGAATAAAGATTCAGCGCAAGCTTCAATTGTACAGTACAGGATACGCAAAGCCCAAAACAATGTTGAACATGAACCTCTGCAATGATGAATAGTTTTTTTATTATTATTATTAAAAGATATTGTACAGTCGTCCCCCGTTTTACACTATGTAAAACTGTGCAACAAATGATCCAATATTTTATTTTATTTTTCTGGTTCCAGTGTGTTTCTTGGTGAATTCAGTTATTTCCTCTCAAATTCACACAGTGTCCTGGAAAATGTGCTGTATCAGAAAGCGTTTTCATTTAGAAAAGTAGCCTATAGTCGCAGGATGAAATGATTGACACCTGCCCGTGATTGATCGCTCATCTGCGCAGTGCTGCCAGCAATAACACGGTAAACGGAGAGAGAAGACTCAGTGTCCGGGGCAAACTGTGAGCTGACAGGGCGAAATGGGAGCTAACGAGGCTGTCAGAGGCTCTGACAGCACAAATAAAAGCTCGTCACTCCCCACGAATTAATAACGTTTAGTGGAAACGTATTGCTCAGTTCAAAATACACCGCGAACTAATTATGATGGGTGGCCTGAGGTTAAATACCTCAAATAAAATATGTATAATAAATGTAATGTTTCATGTCTATCTATCCATCCATCCCTATATATCCATCCATCACTATCCAACTGTCTGTCTGTCCATCCATCCATCCGTCATATAGTCTCTCCGTCTGTTTGTCTGACTGTAGCCTACGTCCATCCATATAATTCCGTCCGTCCGTCCGTCCATCCATCCATCTCTATCTATCCACAACGCATTCTCACCCCAAGGCGTCACCTTTGACCATGCTTCAATATTTGACGTTTTAGGCGCCCTTTAGCGTCACTTACATGACGCGATCCTACGGCGTCATCTAACTGACGCTAAAGGAAAGCGTCAGTTAGAGGACGCGGTTAGGTTTAGGTGTGGGGTGGGGGTAGGGTACACGCGATCCTAGGGCGTCATCTAACTGACGCTAAAGGGCGCCTAAAGCGTCAGATATTGAAGCATGTCCAAATGCTTCCCAAGGCGTCAGTTAGGTGACGCCTTGGGAGTGAGAATGGGCTGCTATCCATCACTCTATCTTACTGTCTGTCCATCCATCCATCTCTATATATCTATCCATCACCCTATCTTGCTGTTCATACACACATCCATCAATCTATTAGTCTATCCGTCTGTCTGTACGTCCATCCATCCATAATTCTGTCTGTCTGTCCATCCACCCATCCATCCATCTCTATCCATCACTCTATCTTGCTGTCCGTCCATCCATCTCTATATCTATCCATCAATCTTGCTGTCCATCCATACATCCTAAATATCAATCTACGTATAGTCTATCCATCCACTCATCCACCCATCTCTATCTATCCATCACTCTATCTTACTGTCCATCCATCCATCCATCTCTATATATCTATCCATTACTCTGTCTTGCTGTCCATCCATATCCATTCATCCATCCATCTATCCATGCATCCATTCATGCTTCCATATGATTCTGTTCATCCGCCCATCCATCCATTTCTGTATATCTATTACTTTATCCAGCTGTCTGTCTGTCTGTCCATCCATCCATCCATCTCTATATATCAGTCTATCTTACTGTCCATCTGTCCATCCATTCATTCATCCATCCATCCATGCATCAATTTCATTGTCCATCCATCCATCCATCTCTATATATCCATCTAGCACTCTATCCAACTGTCTGTCTGTCCATTCACCCACCCATCCATCCATCCATCCATCCATCCTTGTCCATCCATCCTTGGCCATCCATCCATCCATCCTTGTCCATCCATCCATCCATCTCTATATATCCATCTATTACTCTATCCAACTGTCTGTCTGTCCATCCATCCATGCTTGGAAAAATATATTGTAAAATATATTGCATATAATTGCTCAATTCTTGTCCTTGTTTCATTTCTGTGGTCCTATACTTGTCAAGGTGTGACTTCCCTCCCTGCGTCTTACGATAGTAACAGGAAACTTGGTTGACTCGGTCAAAGTCATTCATAAATTGCATCTATTTTTGCCCACATTTGAAGCTGATATCGTGTTCACGCTGAGTGGTGCTTAACAAATGATGTTACCATGCCAGATTAGAGTTAAACAAAAGAACACTTAACAGTGCAGTGTTGACAGTGTTGAAGAGATAGATGGAAATATGTTTGTGGCTAATCAAGCGTTATTTATAAATTTCCTCACAATAGAAGACAATTTGAAGCAGTTCTCATTATCAAAAGAGTACATTTTGGCGGGGTTGCTTAATAAAAGAGTATAAATATCATTATTTTAGCATGAGACCAATTGTCCGTGAGAAGTCCTGACTAGATTAGCCCTAATTTTGGGATCACAATGGCTAAAAATATCTACAAAAGTGATTTGTTTTTCACCTCTAAAATCCAAAGAGTTGTTTTTTTAAGGTTTACATGTTGTTATTGTAAAACAATAGGAGTCTATGACAGTTCCCATTGAGATACCTAGCTAAATGCGTGCATGTGTGTGTGGGGGGGGGGGGGTGGGGGTTTGTTTGGTTGTTTACTGCTATGTTCATGTGTTTTTAGCACATACATCACCCCCAGCTGTGTTTATGTTTGTGGAATAATGTTCTGTAGTCTTATGTGACATAAAACTGAAATGTGAATGGTAAAGTCGAGCTGTAAAGTGCCTCATGAGGGACTCTCACCAATAAACTATTAATGAAACCCTCACAAGAGCGTGCACATTTATAACGTGCCACGTGCCCAAACAGAGTCATTAAGGCATGCGACACTGCATACTCTCGCTCGGGGCGAAAGCATGGGCACAACTAAGGAGCACCTCGCGTGAGGAACTCAACGCAGATCCAAGTGATAGGTTTAAATGGATCCTGTGTTGCTAACCCTTTCCGTGTTCGACAGCTCACACTAAATCAGGCAATAACAACAGCAAACCATCTGGAAAATAGACTCGGGAGAGACCCCACTCATCCCATCTTACGTCTGCCTGACGCATTCTATCATGCAGTGTGTATTTTTAAGATAATCGAACTGATTGCTGGGTGTGAATCCCATCCTTGAATAGGCGAGTGATGCAAAGGGGAAAAAATAGGCCTCTTTTGCCTTTTGTACATGTTTCTCATTTTAATGGAAATGCAAAGCATCAATGAATCATGATGCAAAATATGTACATTCTGAAATGCTTTTCTACTGTTTTAAATATGATGTGGTGTTGTTGTTGTTTTGGCCTCAATTTGCAAACCGGGGCAGATCCAGATCTGTCAAATCGTTTCCGTAAACTGTCTCGAATCTCATTTCAGTGAAAGTGTCTACATTAAAGGGGCCTGGATATCAACATTTGTAATGTCACATGCATTTTTTGTGATGTTTACTATGTAAATTATAGGCCTACCTCATATATAATATACACAGAGATATTGCCAATAACACTGGTTATGTAATCGGATTACTTTTTTCAAGTAACTTGTAAAGCAATGCAAATTATTCAGCAAAAGTAAAGAAAGAAAAAGCAACACAAAAGTAACTTGATGCATTACTTTCCATTAAAAGTAACTAATGCAATTTGTTACTTTTTTAGGGAGTAACGCAATTTTGTAACACATTACTTTTAAAAGTAACTTTCTCCATGTGTGTGGGCTATATTTATAGGCTATATATATAATATTTATATATAGTATATAAAAAACATTCAATATTTGTTTCAAGTTAGCAAGGATGCATTACATTGATCAAAAGTGACAGTAAATATATTTATAATGCTACAACAGATTTCTATTTCAAATAAATGCTGTATTCTTTTAACTTTTTATTCATAAATAGAGTTCTGAAAAAGTATCATGGTTTCCAAAAAAAAATTAGCAGCACAACTGTTTTCAATACTGATATTAATAAGAAATGTTTATTAAGCAGCAAATCATCAATTAGAATGATTTCTGAAGGATCATGTGACACTGAAGACTGGAGTAATGATGCTGAAAATTCAGCTTTACCATCACAGGAATAAATGACATTTTAAAATATATTCAAATAGAAAATGGGTATATTTCAAATAGTAATGTTTCACAATGTTGCTGTTTTACGAAATGCAGCCTTGATGAGTATACGAGACTTATTTTAAAAACATGAAAAAATGATACTGGCCTCAAACATTTCTTATCCCAAGTCGTCATATATCTGACGTCTTAAGACGTCTTTTGACCATACGTCAACATCCGCCTTTTTAGGGTACCCTTAAACATCGATTAGTTGACGATCCCGGGCCGTCATACAAATGACGCTTTACCTTTAACGTCGGTTAGGTGACGGGGTAGGTTTAGGGGTAGGTTTAGGTCTGGGGTAGAGTTACGATCCGATAACGTCATCTAACCGACGTTTAAGGGTACCCTAAAAAGGCGGATGTTGACGTATGGTCAAAAGATGAGGCTGCGCTGAAATATCCAGCCCATTCTCACCCCCAAGGCGTCACTTAACTGACGCCTTGGGAAGCATTTGGACATGCTTCAATATCTGACGCTTTAGGCGCCCTTTAGCGTCAGTAAGATGACGCCCTAGGATCGCGTGTACCCTACCCCCACCTAAACCTAACCGCGTCCTCTAACTGACGCTTTCCTTTAGCGTCAGTTAGATGACGCCGTAGGATCGTGTCATGTGAGTGACACTAAAGGGTGCCTAAAACGTCAAATATTGAAGCATGGTCAAAGGTGACGCCTTGGGGTGAGAATGCGTTGCAGCATCAGGCTGTTCTCATCCCAAGGCGTCATATACTGATGCTTTTGACATTTCGTCTACATCCAACCGTTTAGCGTCAATATGAGAAGGCACGTCCTAGTGGTCTAACCCTAACACTACCCCAGAACTAAACCTACCATAACCGAACAAAGCTCTGTGCGTGTTATATTGACGCTAAAGGGTGCCATGTTGGATTTAGACGAAATTTCATAGACGAAATTTCAAAAGTGTCACTATATGACGCCCTAGGATGAGAACGCGTTAGAAAACATATAACAATGTTACATTTTTAGACACTTATATTGTTTTACAATTTGGTCTTTTTAAGACAATAATTATTCCCACTCATTTTTAAAAACCTATTGTTTTTCGAAGATGAGATCACAAACCTGACCTGAGCAAACCTGTTTAATCTAACCTTAGAAACTCACTAGGACAACGGTACAATGCAGGCGATGAAGTCCTTCTTGACCTGTCACTGTACCATCTGCTCTTTGCATGAATCACTGTTGTAATTAAAGGCCGCAGAGAATAAAGGCCAATAATGGAGAATTACACTTTCTGAACCCCAAGCAGATGTACCGGGCTCCGTCCACAGATAGATACACGGGTGGGGGTTTAGGGGGTATAAGTAAAGTTTGTAGTGGATTAATCCCCCCAGTCTTGAGAACCTGAGCACATTTGTCATAACCAAGTGGGAGGCTGGGGTTTACGGTGTCTGTCATGACTGCCCTAATAGTTCTGTGACATCTATTGATTGTGGGACAGCTGTAAGGCTCAGTCGCAGAAGCCAGAGGCAGTCACAATACATTAGCGTGATGGCGCAACTCAGCCTCCAACAGGTCCAATACTGACCCAAATAATCCCACTTCTGCTTCTTGATGTCTTAACTAAACTCAAAGGGGGAAATGTCAAGTGGACTTTTTGATTTTTGTTGACTTCTACAGTATACAGCCCTTGGAATATTTCTCTAAAACATAGCCTACATTTTGTTTTTGTTTTTTTATTTAATTTTAATGCACTTACACAGTGCAATAATGGTGGCATCAAGGATCTCTAATGTCTAAAGGATATTTTCCACACATCACCATTTCAACTGCAGCTATTGCTAGAATATGCAATATTTTAACATTTGATTATTTAACTTGTACTCCTCGGGCATGAATTCCACCTCTTTTCCCACAGGTAATTTAGATGATGAGGTCTAACATTACTCACGTAATTACTCTTCAGTATATGTGGCCCTTTAAGAACCATGTTTGGTTGCACACAGAATCTTTCAGTTTTTTTGTTAGTTTTTTGTCCTGCTTCAGTGTTGTTGTTGGATGATTAATCTCTCAGGACTCTTAGGGTGACTAAAACACAACGTGGGTGTAAAGTTGCCCTGGAGCAGTGAGCTGACTCTTTTCAGCTTATAGTGAGCCTTCATTAGGCTGCATTTCAAGAGGAGTTTCATGCCTTTCAGTTTTTTTATTCTGCATTACATACTGAGTTGTTAAAGGAACAAACACATAATTATTAATTGGCATGTGATTCAAATATTAGATGATGATGAGCAAAGTAAGCCTATCAAGCAAAACATGAAAAAAAATTAAAATGCAATATACATACATAAGTCTCATAAAACATCCATACCGAGTCTTTTGAGTTTTGTGCAGTGTGCAGTGAAGTGAGGAATCTGAGCCTTTGGGTCCTGTTGATGCTGTGTTAGTGCGCCCTCTGGTGGTTTCTGGATCAAATTAATTTAATATGTTGTGGTTCAGATGATTTAAAAATGGAACAAGGACTCAAAACACGTGTCTTGGAACTTCTTTTGAACTTCAATACACGATGTAACGATGATGTAATGTCTTCATCGGGGTACATGCACTATGCGCATAAAAATGCGTTTACCAAAACAACTTCTAGCACATACTATAAATGTATAATCTCTACAGAAAAAAGTGCAGGAGGATCTCATATTTGTTGTATAATGTCAGCTGTGTGTGTGTCCATCATAGTCAATTAGTCTAGGCTATTGCACATGGATTATGTTTATGATGTTATTAATTCTGCAATTCAATTATGCTTGAATTATTGATAGACTTAGAAAAACACACGCTCAAAGTTCTAAATAATATTTGATATCTAAATATCTAATCAAAAACGTTATCTATCTATCTAGATAGATAGATAGATGATAGATAGATAGATAGATAGATAGATAGATAGATAGATAGATAGATAGATAGATAGATAGATAGATAGATAGATAGATAGATAGATAGATGTTTAAAAAAAAAATAATAGGCCTAGTTTGATTTCCAGTAGCAGAAAATGTCAGCGCTACTGGAGAGCTTTATCTTCATTTTCTCCTCCAGTGACCACATTACCAGACGCGCGTGCACTTATGTCGCAGGCGCGTGCGCGTTTTTCTCTAATTTACCTCGAACTGGTGCCGATTCTTTATTACTCAGTTTACTCAATTATTTATTACTTCATTTCAAATTAATCCCTCAAACATTTTTTTTTTTCGGACAATCGTCTCTGATTAATTCAGCTGCACGCTGTCCTTGATGTTCCCAGTCACTCAGACAGTCCTCATCTTGAATGCCATATTCGTTTTATACTCTGTGATATCTTGGCCTATGTGAAATAAATAAATTAATTAGTTAATAAACAACACAACAAATAAGAATATTAAATAATAATATTAATAATAGTAACAATAACAACAACAAAACATCTAAAGTGGAAATCACTTTGGTCAATTAACAAGTGATTAAACCTTCTGAAGTCTGGCATTAATGCCAACATATATAACAGAAGATCAAACCAAATGATGCTGGCCAACTTCGCTTCACTCTTGTCTTTTTTCACTTGCATCTCAACAACTGATCTTCACTAATCTTGTCACTTTCTGAGAAAGTTTTGAGATAATTTTTAAGCTAGGCCTACCATTCAAAAGTTTGGATTCTCCGTGAGGAAAGAAACTGCTACTTTTATTTACCAAGGATCTATTAAATCCAGGGCACAAAGCTCCCGTTCCACCACATCCCAAAGATGCTCTATTGGGTTGAGATCTGGTGACTGCGGGGGCCATTTTAGTACAGTGAACTCATTGTCATGTTCAAGAAACCAATTTAAAAATGATTCAAGCTTTGTGACATTGTGCATTATCCTGCTGGAGGTATTTTTAAGATAGAAGAATTTAAACGATGCCCAATTGGCACTTGTCACGGGGTGTGGTGCAGGGGTGCAGGAGTGCGGGTAGAAGGAGCGGGAGGAATCCAGGTTAACATCCATGTACGAATTTATTATAAACATACAGGCAGGAAGGCAGGGAAACAGGAGCAAACATCGGGTGACATCAAACATCGACTGACAAAGACAGACTGAATAAGATGGAACTAAATAGACAGAGGAATCAAACTAAATGGAGTGCAAACAGGTGAAAATGATGATGAACAGACGAGGAACAGGTGGCTGATGAGGGAGTGAGATCAGGAGAGGAAACAAAAGGATCCGGGGAAGCGTGGTGCAGATGACGAGACAAACAGGTGAAGACGAAGACTGTGACAGCACTAAAGGGACCTAAAGTGTTTCAAGAAAACATCCCCCACACCATTACACCATCACCACCAGCCTGCACAGTGGTAACAAGGCATGCTGGATCCATGTTCTCATTCTGTTTAACCCAAATTCTGACTCTCGAGAAATCGAGACTCATCAGACCAGGCAACATTTTTCCAGTCTTCAACTGTCTAATTTTGGTGAGCTCTTGCAAATTGCAGCTTCTTTTTCCTATTTGTAGTGGAGATGAGTGGTACCCGGTGGGATCTTCTGCTGTTGTAGGTAGTGCGTGTTGTGGCTTCACAAATGTTTTGCTGCATACCTCGGTTGTAACGAGTGGTTATTTCAGTCAAATACTCTTCTATTAGCTTGAATCAGTCGGCCCATTCTCCTCTGACCTCAAGCATCAACAAAGCATTTTCGCCCACAGGACTGCCAAATACTGGATGTTTGTCCCTTTTTAACAGCAGTGGATAAGACACATGCCTTTGGTGTGTGAAATCCGGGTTCGAATCCATTGTGAGACACCAATGTGTCCCTGAGCAAGACACTTAACCCCTAGTTGCTCCAGAGATGTGCGACCTCTGACATATATAGCAATTGTAAGTCGCTTTGGATCAGGTCGCTTAACGTGTCAGATAAATGAATAAATGTAAATGTAAATGCATTGAAGCAACTGCCATCTGATTGGTTGATTAGATAATTTCATTAATGAGAAATTGAACAGGTGTTCCTAATAATCCTTTAGATGAGTGTATGTTCCATAAATGTGTTTACATGTAACACACTGCTACAAAAATGAAGGTACCATATACTGTACAGATATAGGTATATAAATTTGTGCAGGCTACTACTTTTTCCAAGTAAGCTTTTAGCTATACTGTTAAAATGAGTCTAGAATTTGTGTGGAGACATGACATTCAGAGTAAAACAGTTGTGACAATTTACTTAGAGAGTGTTAAGAATAAAAATGAATCAAAGCGATTGAGTCAAAACTGTCAAATGGATCAATTTGCACAGCGAAACATCTTTCTTGATTACTAAAGCAGCACATTTTTGTAATTATGTAACACAAAATTTTATGAATGGCTGCTGAAAATGTGGCTTTACCATCTCTTGTATTTGACCCTTGATCTCTAAAATCATGCTGGCATAACAGTCATGACTCATATTGAATACATTTGAATGCTTCTGCTCTTCTGTCACTTGTGACCCTAAAAATGACTTTAACTTTTGTCTGTTTTTCTCTTATATCTTTCTTAATGTATGCAGAGCATATGAGCTGTGGTTGAGCAGGCCTTTCCAATATGCACACCACCACAGCTGTACCTGTTCTCACAGTTATGCCAGGCCGTGCCAGCCCCCTCTGTTCTGTGCCCACATCGAAACCTCATCCATCTGTTTCCCAGCCTGTCTCTTTCATTCTGTCTTTCCCTGTGGTCCTGCATGGCCATACACACACAGTTGATTCTCTATTAGCATTCACATAGATAGTGACATAATGAAGTTTATATGAGCCAAAATGTTTTGTGTATGTATTCAGAGACACATATTTGACTAAAATTGTCCAACTGCCTCTCATGCAACGAGTTGGAACGCTGTGTTTGGAGCCGTCAGGTGCATGAGCCAGTTGAGTTTGTCATTCCTTTCTCTTGATGAGAAGAGGAAAATGGCTTTCCAATGAAAGCATCTGTCCGTGTTCTTCCACAGCTGCAGACACCAGAAGAGAAGCCCCTCTGGACAAGCTTCATTCTGGGATCATCCAGACCAGCAGCGTCCTCTTGGAAGTACGACAGAGGAAGCGAGCGACGCTCTTTGCTCGCAGAAAGGTGTGAATTCAATTCACGAGAACTGAAAAGTTGATTTGGAATGAGAGGAAGAAGAATTATCTGAATTCGGTTGTTAAGTCGTGACGTAATCACACTCTGATAATACTGTTTCCGGGTCCAAATGCTGGGTCCTCTCTATCTGCTTACCGCTTTTGCCCGAGTTTTAACATGCCGCAGTGCTGTGTCCCATGTTGTTTAAATAGATCGGAGTTAAAAAAAAAACAAGTGACATTCAACTGTCATTCTACCGCTTTCCCTGTGACGAGAAAGAAAAGAGAAAATGGCTGCAGTTGATGTTACAATTCTTTCCTTTATCCCTAACACCCACTGGCGCTGAAGTGAAGCCAGTCCTTTAAGAAAAGGGCTTACTCTAACGTTATGGGTTGTAACGTTAAGATATGGACGAGCGGAGCGCTTGGACCCGGAAGAGGCTAAACGTCACGCGTGACGTCAGACTTAACAACCGAATAGACCCTTTTCACATTTCCAGAGTTCAACTTCTTTTTAGGAGCAGAAGTCACCATTTGGGGAAACTTATGGGGAAACTACAACAAATATATTTTAAAAATATTGCCCGAAAAGCAAAAGAAAAAAAATCCATGATAGCATTTCTATAACTTTTCCAAAGAAAAAAAATATATTGAGACTGCCCTTACAAAAAAGATTTATATTCAAGTAGTATACTTCTATTAGAGGGCATGGTAACACTTTAGAATACGGTTCCTTCGTTAATGAATAACTACACAAGAACTAATGAGTAACACAATATTAACAAATAAGTAACTATTATTAACTAACAATAAACTCTAATTAACGAACTAGTGAGTAGCGCACAGACCAAAGTGGTAGTTCACTATTAAGTAATCAACAACTATTTTTTTAATACTTCCCAGAGAACTACTGAAAAAGTCTATTAACAATATATTAACTAAAAGAAACTCTCATTAACGAATTAGTAAGTAATAGCTCACAGATGAAAGTGTTACTAAATACTTCTGTGGGAATTACTAGTTATTTGGAGTTTCTTTTAGTTAATAGTAGTTACTAGATTATTAATAAACTTTTTCAGTAGTTCTCTGGGAAGTATTAAAAAAATAGAAGTTATTGATTAGTTAATAGTGAACTACCACTTTCATCTGTGCGCATTAAAATATTAAAACATTAAAATATGGTCTCGAGTATGACTCGTACTCGAACATATTACTGTATTTATCTGAACATTAAAATATGGTCTTGAGACCGAGTACACAACACTGGCCACTCCCCCAACATACTACAGCATAGAAGAGGACACTAGCGACAACCGTCTGATAAAACATCTGCAGTAGGTTCTGACAGATATTGAAGGAGCCTAACCTTCTCAGAAAGTGTAGTCTACTCTGTCCCTTCCTGTATAGAGCATCTATGTTTTTGGACCAATCCAGGAGGGATGGGCAACGATTAATCGCGATTAATCGCATCCAAAATAAAAGTTTGTGTTTACATAATATATGTGTGTGTGGTGTGTATAATTAATTTGTATATATAAATACCCACACACGTATGTGTATATTTAAGAAAAATGTGTTATTATTATATCAAATATTTATATTTTTTATTTGTATAAATATATATAAAGTATATACATGCAAACATTTCTTAAATATATACATGCATGTGTGTGTATTTATATATACAAATTAATTATACACACTACACGCACATATATTATGTAAACATAAACTTTTATTTTGGATGTGATTAATCGCGATTAATCGTTGCCCATCCCTGAGCTGTAGTATCTACACCACCTCACAAACTCATCAATCAGGGTCCGATACTCCCCCTCATCTCCGTTCTTAATACACCCCACGATTGCAGTGTCATCAGAATACTTCTGTTTGTGACACAATTTCGTATCAGCTGTGTATTTTCATTACCTCATTTGCATTGATTCAGTACTTAATTTTCAGTGTCCGGTCACAGTTTAGTTGTGCTAATGCCTGCTGCCTTTGGATTACTTGTTATTAATCTATGTTTGGAACTGTATTTATCTGTGTTCGTCTTCCGTGCCTGTGACACTATGGGAGTAGTGAAAAGCACATTTTTCTTAAGGTGCCTTTATCCACGCTGAACAATATTTATGCACCAGCCAGCTTATTGAGGTCAGAAATCATTTAATGATTGTGTGACACTCTGGTCGCCGCTGGCCCTGGCTGAAGCGTTAGATAACTGGCCAAGGAATTGCAGTAGCTAAAAGACAGATTACCCATCTGCCCCATTTTCTGACTGTGACCTTTGCAGTAGCAGAACTACAGGCTCTGCAGACCCTTATTAACACACACTAATCAGCTATTAATCATCTGACATTCCTGGAGCATTCCGGGGCCCGGGGGGTGTGATGAGGGCCGAATAACGAGAGAGAGACTGCAAAAGGGTCTCAAATGTTTTAGGTGAAAGTCTCACTGTAATCGTGTCTGTGTCTTTAACTGCAACGCATTCTCACCCCAAGGCGTCACCTTTGACCATGCTTCAATATTTGACGTTTTAGGCGCCCTTTAGCGTCACTTACATGACGCGATCCTACGGCGTCATCTAACTGACGCTAAAGGAAAGCGTCTGTTAGAGGACGTGGTTAGGTTTAGGTGTGGGGTGGGGGTAGGGTACACGCGATCCTAGGGCGTCATCTAACTGACGCTAAAGGGCGCCTAAAGCGTCAGATATTGAAGCATGTCCAAATGCTTCCCAAGGCGTCAGTTAGGTGACGCCTTGGGGGTGAGAATGGGCTGTTAACTGATGCTTGGTGTTTGTTAACCCTAGCTTGACGTGGGGGGAAATCAGAGAGGAGGGTATGTAGGTTGGATCCACATGCAAATAAGGTTTATTTCACCAGTTCCTTTCCACATATAATCGTTAAGCTAATAAGGTTAAGTGTTTTTGGCTTGCTCTCCGCAGTGGAGGGGCTCGAGGAAGCAGCTCCAACTCGAGCTTCGATATACCCCCGAGTGGGACTACTAATGCTTGGATGATGAGTATAGCAAGATGGCTAAATTATGTTGGTGGATTTGGAGAGGTGGACGGATGCCAACACAGACCTGGCATCAGGCCAGAGCAAGGCATCAATTATGTTGTGAACTTCACTAAAGATATAAAAGAGCCAAAATAAACCAAGTAACAGACACTCCATAAAGGAAACCGAACTGAGCACACCAACATAACAGCCTTGAAAGACCTGGGGGCTCATTTATAAAACTGCGTGCGCCCAAAAGCAAAAAATGGTGTATGGCAAAAAAAAATATTCAGAATTATAAAACATACTCCGTGCGTTCTCCAGAACATGCTCAAAATTCTCTTTTTAAATCCCAGACAGCGGAAGATTGTGCGAACTTACAACCAGATCTCACAGGAATTCGTACGAATTTTACGAGGTGGCTAATTCGTAACAATTCATACGACCTCACTCGTACGAATTAGTACAATTTGTGCAAAAACGGACATACTTTACGAATTGGCCAATTCGTATGAATTCGCACGAGTAAACCAACCCCTGACCCCGCCCCTAAACCTACCCATCACGTGGGTTTAGACAAATCGTACGAATTTGTACAAGTGAGGTCGTATGAATTAGTACGAATTAGTCATTTTTTAATCATTCGTACGAATTCGTACAAATTGGTCGTGGGTAGGAACATACGTCTCCACTCTGAAATAAACATATATGGAGCTAAAACATTTACATTACATGTATTCATTTAGCTGACGCTTTTATCCAAAGCGACTTACAATTGCTATATATGTCAGAGGTCGCTCACCCCTGGAGCAACTAGGGGTTAAGTGTGTTGCTCAGGGACACATTGGTGTCTCACAGTGAATTCGAACCCGGGTCTCTCACGCCAAAGGCATGTGACTTATCCACTGCGCCATCACCACCCCAAAGCCTAAAAAAAACATTTAGTAGCCTATCCTTGTTTTTGAAAAAAAAAATATACAAAATATTATAAGATAAATTTCAGAGAAAGTTTTTCTCAATCTTTTCCACAAGCCAAATTGTATTTTCAGTTGCTTTATGTTATCAATGGAAACAGATAGGCGTTATTGTGCATTATTGATCATCATTTGTGTTGCTATGATCTTGTTGTTTTAATGTTCTCGCTTTTTTGTCATGCTATTGTTTTATTTTAATTATTGCATGTACAGGACTTTGGTAAACCCTTGTTTTTTTTTAAAGTGCTATATTAATAAAGATTGAGTTGAGTTGATTATTTGCGCGAAAAGATTCCATGAGTTCTGCTATTATCATGCGCCAAGCAATCCTTGCTGTAGTTAAAACATAAAACAAAAGTAAACTTGCTACAACAAAATGCTACAGTCATGAATATCTAAAATTACACATCTTATATTGGGTAAAGATTGGTTGTTACTTTTTTAAACACTGTATTATGTTGACGACTTAATCTAGTTTGATTTTTGTCACTGTCTCGTAAGCAACAGAAGGAACAATATGTAATACATTTGCATCTGTTTCCAGATCACACAGTTTGAAGGAGAATATGCATGTTTCTTTTTGCAGGACCGTAAAGCATTTGAGTTCCCGTGAGGCGCTCCAGTTGGCTGACTATGGAGAGATGTGTCTGTGTTTCAATCCAAGCTTGATGGTTATAATCATCGCATCACTCACTCCACACAAAAGCACATCTTTCTTCCTTTTGTTTCCTCAATCATTTTTGCATCTTATGTCACTTCCAGATTTTAGATCACAGGAAGCATTTGGTGTCACCCCCTGATCTTGTCCTTGTCCAACCTTCTCATCTGAGATCATTTTGATAGATACTGAATAACAGAGATTATCGCTTGGATGACGAAGGAGATTGTGAGTGATATTTGAACCTTATTTTACTTGCAGTGTATATATATCAAATGCACCCTTGTTGAACATACGAGATTTCTACACATAAACCCACAAATTGTCTTCTCTCTTTATTCTTCTTTGTGACTTTCCTCTAGCGTTTTATCACATTATTGAAAACCAAAAACAATCGCCATTGGCCCAGCCTGGCAGTTTATCATCAGTGTTACAAATCATGATCAGTTGTCTTAATTTCTTTAATGAATTGTCAGGACAATGTCTTATATTACTGAATAAAAGACATGTTTATGAAGGCTAATCTAATTAATGGAACATAGTGCTGGGAGTCAAACTATAGAATTAACACGTCCACTGAGATGATTAGTACAGCCTTTGGGTTCGGAAACTGAAAATAAGCGCAAGGCTTGTTTGAAAAGCACCACAGATTATGCAAAGAATATGCAGACAAAAAGTATCCAAAAATACCAGTAAGTTTCTGTGTAAAGGAATTATATTGATCCTCCAAACACGTAATACTTCTGTAAATGGTTGTGGATATTCACTCACCTAAAGGATTGTTAGGTGTTGAACACCTGTTCAATTTCTCATTAATGCAATTATCTAATAAACCAATCACATGGTAGTTGCTTCAATGCATTTAGGGGTGTGGTCCTGGTCAAGACAATCTCCTGAACTCCAAACTGAATGTCAGAATGGGAAAGAAAGGTAATTTAAGCAATTTTGAGCGTGGCATGGTTGTTGGTGCCAGACGGGCCGGTCTGAGTTTACTGCTCAGTTACTGGGATTTTCACGCACAACCATTTCTAGGGTTTACAAAGAATGGTGTGAAAAGGGAAATACATCCAGCATGCGGCAGTCCTGTGGGTGAAAATGCCTTGTTGATGCTAGAGGTCAGAGGAGAATGGGCCGACTGATTCAAGCTGATAGAAGAGCAACTTTGACTGAAATAACCACTCGTTACAACCGAGGTATGCAGAAAAGCATTTGTGAAGCCACAACACACACAACCTTGAGGCGGATGGGCTACAACAGCAGAAGACCCCACCGGGTACCACTCATCCCCACTACAAATAGGAAAAATAGGGTTCAATTTGCAAGAGCTCACCAAAATTGGACAGTTAAAGACTGGAAAAATGTTGCCTGGTCTGATGAGTCTCGATTTCTGTTGAGACATTCAGATGGTAGAGTCAGAATTTGGCGTAAACAGAATGAGAACATGGATCCATCATGCCTTGTTACCACTGTGCAGGCTGGTGGTGGTGGTGTAATGGTGTGGGGGATGTTTTTTAGCACACTTTAGGCCCCTTAGTGCCAATTGGGCATTGTTTAAATGCCACGGCCTACCTGAGCATTGTTTCTGACCATGTCCATCCCTTTATGGCCACCATGTACCCATCCTCTGATGGCTTCTTCTAGCAGGATAATGCACCATGTCACAAAGCTGGAATCATTACAAATTGGTTTCTTGAACATGACAATGAGTTCACTGTACTAAAATGGCCCCCACAGTCACCAGATCTCAACCCAATCGAGCATCTTTGGGATGTGGTGGAACGGGAGCTTCGTGCCCTAGATGTTCATCCCACAAATCTCCATCAACTGCAAGATGCTATCCTATCAATATGGGTCAATATGGGTCAACATTTCTAAAGAATGCTTTCAGCACCTTGTTGGATCAATGCCACATAGAATTCAGGCAGTTCTGAAGGAGAAAGGGGGTCATTAGTATGGTGTTCCTAATAATCCTTTAGGTGAGTGTATACTGTCCAGTTGTGAAAATTCCTTTTTTGTACAGTAATTGCAGTGGACTACTGTTTCTTTTGGCCAATGGTTAAGAGAATAGTAAAATATAGCAATTTTCCACGGACTGCTTGTTCCTGGTCCTCTCTGTGTTAAAGTGTGGCAGCACAAAAATGATTTGCCAATTTAAAGGGTTAGTTCACCCAAAAATGAGAATTATCCCTTAACTGTCTGACCCTTATGCCATGGTATATGACTTTTCTTCTTTCAGCCAAACACAATCGGCAGTTATATCCTTGCTCTTCTGAATTAACCCATAAGTGCTGGAGAAAGGCTATTATGATCAGCCATCAAAAATTAAACAGACTTTATCATTTATAGTTTAACGATTTCAATTGTTTTTTAATGGTAGCATTAAAAGTGAAACATGTATCTTATGCTTTCTACCAGCCTCCAGTAAATAAATAAATAAAATGAAACGCAAAACTAAACATCTATGATGTTCCCAGTGTAATTTTGAGCCAAATCTAGTCAAAGATATTTATATAAATTTATTCACAAAATATTAAATATTTCCATATGTTAAAAATTTGCATCAGCTCATGTAATGTACTGTGGGAATAACTTGCTGGCATTGTCATCTCCAATTCCCCTCTATAAACAGGCCAACATTAATTTTGTCATTCATTATTTGCATATTATGCTAACACATGCCATCTTTTCCAGCACAAACTGAGAGCCACAGCTCTCTGTTATGAAACTAGCCTAAGGCCAGTGGCCTTTTATTTGAGTAATGAATTGTTAATGTATTTAAATTATATTTGCTCTATCAATTTAAATCAGGTCAATCTGGTGATATTAATGAAACATAGTTCAGATCTGACACGGTCTTCTAATTCTTTTAATCTTTTAATGATGGCTTTGTAGACTTCATCTGCATAATATTTTCTCCGTTGTTTGACATGATGTTTCAAATACATTTTTAGATGCACTGCTGTACAGTGTGAAAGATCATTTAAAAATAAACACTCAGACAAAACTAAGAAATTGCAAATGTCAGTGAACAACAAACAAAAATGTGCATGCTTGAGATCTCTTGACCCACAATTTTACCACTATAATATTGATGACATGCAAGAAGACAGCTACGTGCTTTCAGATAACTTATTTGACTGTACTTTTGGATTAAGATGTGTCCTTCAGTCTAGCAGCTCTGTGAATATCAACTGCATATATCAAGTGAAAAATAAATAAACTAAAATGTATTTGAAATAATTATTTTATGCTAAGTAAATACATTTATGTATTATGTATATTTAAGTATATAAGTATATACATTTATATCTAAGTATATACGTTTATGTATTTATGTACTTAATATAAATACCCTGCAATTGTACTTTTAGCATACTAAGTTGGTATACTTTAAGTCTGCTAAGTTGGAACAACTAATTTTGTACTTAATGTAGGCTACTTAATAAAATAGTGCTGTAGTTCAACTAAAGTTATACTTAAGTAGGCCTATTGCCCATTTGTTTTGTGCTAAGGACTATTGCAAGTACTTTAGGAACAGGCTACACTTTAAATAGCTTGCATATACAGAGATCGTAGGCTACTATCTAAAGTTACTAATAGTGATATCAAACACATTTTTTAATATGTGCACATTAAATAAATGTATTTTAGATACATTTTGGCATAGTTTTTTAACTAGGGAATGCAAGGACAAGGTCACAAATAATAATACAACTAGTATACATTTTTATAAAATAATTTTGAGTTGTCCTACTATGGCATTCCTAAAAAAAGAAGCAGGCGCTTTGCGTGTCATCTTGCTACGTGGCGTTCACGCCCATCTCGACTTACAGACAACCCATTGGCCAATAGCAGAGCTTCTGACGCTCCCTTTCTTTGTTAGCCGTGCTATGATTGGCTGTGCGTTGACACGCATTCATTCAGGGTTTGGTTGTAGCCTTTAGTGATCCGCCGGGTATGTTTGAATCGAAAATGAAAAGAACGGACTTGTTCGTGTTCTGATGACTTGAATTGTTTCGCTCTGAGTTTATATTAGTCATTGAAACGCGTCTCCCTAGCGGCCACAGCTTCTGCAGATTTGCAGGCGGTCAATCAAATAGTTAACGTTACAGCTTTAAACTTTGTGCCAGTTTTGAACTCTGTTTTAGCGTTCGATTGCGTCTTTCAGACATGGATGTGTCGACGTATTTATGGTTTTTGTCTGTTTGCACGTGCCTGGTGCACGGGAAACCCACTCTTAGGAAAGAAAGAGTTC
This sequence comes from Pimephales promelas, assembly GCF_988280905.1. Lineage (NCBI taxonomy): Eukaryota > Metazoa > Chordata > Actinopteri > Cypriniformes > Leuciscidae > Pimephales > Pimephales promelas. The sequence continues at coordinate 44,138,372 of NC_142769.1, read as the reverse complement.
ATCACGAGCCTGAATTGAGCAGACAGCCTCACGAAGATAACCAGAGCTATCAGTACGACCACGAGGCCTTTCTGGGCAAAGAAGAGGCCACCACATTTGACCAGCTCACCCCAGAGGAAAGCAAAGCCAGATTGGGGTAAGATTGGGGGTTTTGTTCAACAGACCTTCTTGGGCAGTGTTGTTGCATATCTCTGTATGTGTGGGGCAATAGCACATAGGCTATGGCTGTTCTAGCCAGATCACAAAAAGGAGAAATCGTTTAAAAATCTAGACTAGAGGAAAGTTCTTAGAAATTAAGTATTTGTATTCATATTTGTTCATACATTAGTGGGGAGCATGTAATACCAGGTTTAATTCTAAGGATTACTTCATTTGACCTCAAAGAGAGTCTACAGTTTATGGTTGTCCTCCTGTCATATGACAACAAAATGCCCCTTGCATGTTTGCCACACTGGCATGTCAACAGTTTGGGTGCTTGATTGATATCAGGGTTTTTCTAGTTCCTTGCCAACTGTAACATGTTCTCCTTTTGAAATGGGTGTAGACATGAATCTGGGTGCTCTTCCCACAAACCTCCCTCTTCTCCAGTACTGTTAAATGGCTGGGAGGGCTCACTTAACATCACAACGTGGCATCAGAGATAAAAATAATTTGCTGTTGACAGTCTTCAAGTTACTTGGACTCTAGTTCCTGTCAAGAACATTTCTCGGTTGTAATTCAAACCAAAATAAGAAAATAAAGCCAAGAAAATTAAAGTTAAGCACATTTCCCACTCAGTTCTCATTGTATTGATCTTGTATGATTTTCATTTTGGGCTGAACCAACCTTTCAGAATGAGAATCATCAATGAGAATGAGAACTATTACAAACAAACAAATTACAGTAATGACCATTTTTGGTCCTAAAAATAGGATTGATTATTAAAACTTATATAACAGTTATATTGGAATGGAATATAACACAGAATCTATTTAAGCTAAAAAGCCAGAAATGTGTCTATGAAAACTCCACTATACGCAAATATGTATTTAGGCTACAAACTTTCCTTTTTGTGCACTTTTAAATTCTGTAGGAAAATAGTTGATCGTATTGACAGTGATGTTGATGGATATATCAGCACTGATGAACTCAAGGCCTGGATCAAGAGAGTACAGAAGCGTTACGTATATGAGAACGTTGCAAAGGTCTGGACTGATTATGACCTGAACAAAGACAACAAGATCTCATGGGATGAATACAAGCAGGCAACTTACGGTTATTATCTTGGTGAGTCACAGTCACACTGTTCTCAAACTATCTGACGTTTTAATATTGATTAAATGATTTTGCAATAAATCCCTTAATGAAATTGTTTTCCAGCCAATCCAGAGGAGTTTGAAGATGCAACAGATCAGTTCAGCTTTAAGAAGATGCTTCCGCGAGATGAACGCAGGTTTAAGTCTGCAGATCTCAATGGCGATTTAGCTGCAGAGCGTGAGGAGTTCACTGCTTTCCTCCACCCAGAAGAGTTTGATCATATGCAGGAAATTGTGGTTCTTGTGAGTGTCAGTTGGATTATGTGTTTTGAATTTTACCAACTGTCAGTTTAATAATGCAGGCTGTATTACATAAAGTAACTGATTCATTGCTTTCCTCCCTTATATTAGGAAACTCTGGAGGACATTGACAAAAATGGAGATGGACATGTAGATGAGGACGAATACATTGGTTAGTTCATTTGTGTTTTTGCATGTGGGGTATTACAAATATTCTAAATTGGGATATGATTGTTTTTTGTGAATTTTAGATACTGAAACTCTTGATAGAATTGACATTTTTGGGAAAATTACTCTTTTAATGTTGCGCATCCAAGGGAAGAGGTTTGAGTGTTTTTTGCTATTTTACAGCGGACATGTTTGCTCATGAAGATGGCGGTCCTGAGCCAGACTGGGTGAGAACTGAGAGAGACCAGTTTTCAGATTTCAGAGATCTGAACAAAGACGGGAAGATGGACCTAGAAGAGATTCGTCACTGGATCCTGCCGCAGGACTATGACCATGCGCAGGCAGAAGCCCGGCATCTAGTATACGAGTCGGACACTGATAAGGTAAGAACCTCATCAGGAGTATCTCTAATCCTGAATCAAAATCTTACGATTAATCCTGTAATACAGTGTTTCCCAACCCTGTTCCTGGCGGCACACCAACACTGTGTGTTTTCTTTGTCTCCCTAATCAAACACACCCGATTCAACCCATCAGCTCATTAACCCACCTGATTATGAGCTGATGGGTTGAGTCAGGTGTGTTTGATAAGGGTTACAAAGAATACACGCAGTGTTGGTGTGCCGCTAGGAACAGGGTTGGGAAACACTGCTGTAATACATTAAATGGTTAGTTTACCCAAAAATGAAAATTCTGTCATTAATTACTCACCCATAAGACTACAGTGTGACTACAGTGGTTCAACCTTAATTTTGTGAAGCGACGAGAATACCTTTTGTGCGCCAAAAAAACTAAAGAACGACTTTATTCTATACGAATTTCTTCTCTTCCATATCAGTCTCCGACTTAAAGCTTAATGTATTTTAGGGATGTTTTCCAGAATAAATCTGATCTGATACTAAAAATGTGACCGCTTTAGACTGGCTGTCTATGGGCATGCACAAAGATGTCCATAAAACAACCCTTAACGTTCATTTTGAAAACTGTGCAACTCGCCGAGTGGTTGGTGGTGTTCGTTGATGTTCTGAAACAAGTAGCGTATAGCGAAATACCGTTTCTGTCGTGTTTTATTTGTGATTTTTTAAAATCGCATTGATGTCTGCTGTAGGACTCAGTGCTCGTTGATATTACTGCGCTAGCTACCGGAAAAGGAAAGGAGTCTGTTTACATTTGGTTGTAGTCTTTTCGCTCGGTTCTCCGTCTCTCAGAAGGCTAGCGTGAGCAGAGCAACTGTGCTCCCGGACTTTTTTTATGGTGCGCTAGACACAGTGTTCCGTACAGCGTCCTGGTTGTCGCCATCTAGTGGTTGGGAGCGTGCTAACGCTTCAGACGCAAATATCGAGCGGAAGTTATACGCGGTTGTGAGGTATCTGAAAAAATAGTTCCACAATAGCAAACAACACGGATTGAAAGCATACATAGCGCCAATATATTTGTTTTTAATCATCAACGAACACCACCAACCACTCGGTGAGCTGCACAGTTTTGAAAATGAACATTAAGGGTTGTTTTAAGGACAGGTTTGTGCATGCCCATAGACACCCAGTCCAAAGCTGTCGCAGGCGATTCTAAAAAAGTCGAGACAGGACCCATTGTCAATTTCTAAGTCCACCACTCTATTTCATTCAAAACAAACTACAAAATAGACTCAAGGTGTTAAATACCGGAATTATCCTTTAAGTAGAGATTGTTTTATAATAATGCGTTACATAAAATATTACTTTTTTCAGGACCAGATGCTGACCAAAGAAGAGATTCTTGAGAACTGGAACATGTTTGTAGGCAGCCAAGCCACTAACTACGGCGAAGACCTTACCAGGAACCATGATGAGCTATGAACCTCAAGAGTGTGTGGAACTCTACCTGATAAACTCAATTGCTTCCATTCACTCAGAAGCCATGCCACAAACTGATCTATTGCAGCTCTACCTCACAGAACACTGGACAAAGAGGAATCACTGACTGATGGCCATAGTCCCTAAAGCAAACTTTGGATTTCCTCCTTAACTGTAATTTTTGTGGGTGGTTGAGGAGCTCTTCTGGTCCTGGTTGAATGAGCTGCTGCAGATTTTTTTCAGCTGAAGCTGAGCCTTTTAACCCAAATTGTTTTTAAAGCCTGTACTTGTACAAGTTGTGGCTGTTTTTGTCTGGAGGAAGATTCTAATAATTTAGAATATGAACTTCATGCTTTGATCGTATAATATTTCTACTACAGAAAGCACTACAAGTCAGTGTTGATATATAGTTTTATATTATGCATAGATGTGTAATTATACTTAAAGTCCCCGTGAAATCAAAATTGAACCTATTTACTTTGTTAGCGCATATTACTAGTCTTGTGGTGAACAATTAATCCGTGCAAGTAAAAATATATTTAAAAAATGTTTTACCTTGGTAATCTTTAATCAAAATCTGAAAAGTTACTTCCGGTCTGGAACGGTTTCTTTTTCTGATGACGTAGGTTTCACAACTTGGGTGGGGAAACGCTTAACCACTCCCCTCAAACCGTTAGTTTGCTATGAGCGAGAGATGGAGAGGAGGAGCACTAGAGTCAAACCCTGCCCTCTGTTCAATATTCCGTTTCACTTGGAAATACGTCACAGCACTGGAGAAAAATCGTTTGCAACTTCCGGTTCACGGGGACTTTAAGATTATCACAAATTCCCCATTGCTGGCCAATAATGAGTCTTATTTGTTTTGAACCTGAGAAGCTTTGGCGTGATGATCTGAAGTAATCTGCTGGTAAGACAGTGATGTTTCAGGCCAACTTTTGAAGCTGCTTAGATGAGGGTCAAGTTGTGTTCGATAATTTGATAACCTATTCCAGTCAGAGTTTTACCAGTCATTCAACGATAACTACAAAATGAGTCCTATAGATCTCAATCAGGGTAGTGCCTCAGTTAATTTTTGCCATGAATAAAAACGAGGCTGTGGGAATACCGTGTTCTGCATTGTACTGTTAAACAACATACCGATTGCTTGCGTCTTTCCGAGAGAAAGAGTACAAATTGAAATTGGTTGTGAAAATTACACGATAGAGTACCAGCGCTTGCCATTGCAAAGACTGTAAATCTCTCCCTCACAGGCTCGTTTTCATCCACGTAAAGTTAAAAATGCTGTCTTACCTAACTGAAGTCTGCAGTCTTCGTTTTAATGCAGTATAATTAGTAGACAATTATACTGCATTATAGGCCACAGAGGCGTGTATGCGTATGTGTATCTTGTGAAATGCTTTTATTTTATTTAATTCACTAAATTAAATGGGACCATGTTGTCCATTGCACCATTTCTTTATTTGAGCCAATATATTTTTTCTTCTCAGTGCTAAAAATCTTTCATAAAACTTTAAAGTTGATTTTGATTGATTTTTTTTTATCTGATTAATTGCTATATAATTGTTTTTAATTCACACACCAGATGAGAAGTATTGAAGAGTTGTGTTTTTAAACCAATGTTTCAGGATCTCTGTAACTATAGCCATTTGTTGTCCCCCAACCCACACAGAATTTTTTTTTTTTAAGCTTTGTTGCATTATTTATTTCCTGCAAAAGACAGAAGTGAATTAAATCTGGCATGTAGTACTTCAGGCAAAACTGCAGCTCCATCTGTTTACCTCCAGTGAAGTGACTCCTGGATTATTATTGGAGATACTGTAATATCTAATGTCCACGTGCATGTCTGCAGCCCAGCCGTCTCCATTAAGATGCCCTGCAGAAGGCAATCACATATGTTGAAGATGCAGCATTTGTCTAAATAAGACAGTTAATGTAAGTATTACCTGACCCACTGCCTAAAGGTAAAGGTTGAGTATATACAGTTTGCAATTGCAATTTGTTTCCCGCTTCCAGCATGTCTCAGGTTTTGAACCCCAAGCAGAAAATACCTCTGTCTTCACGTGAACAATGATTTACACACACTAAATCAATAGCATTCCGGTATAATTTTATTTATTTTTTTTCCTTTTCACTAGGCCTCGCAGTTTACACAAATATGTATTTGGCCTGAAGATAGCCACAAAAACATTGTCTTAAAGGGTTTCTTTCAGTGAAATATTTAGATATTTAGATTTTTCCTCCCTCTAGTTTAATAAACTAAGAACTTGTAGATGGTAAAGGTAATTGTTTTCCACGTTAAAATATTATCCCTTACCCAACTTCATTGAAAAAAAAAACTACCAAACTGTCCTGTCAAAAGCCTATAAATAAAATGTAAATATAAACGCTTACATTTAAATTTTCTCTATGCATTTTACTGCAAGTTCTTTGAATTAACATCTTATATGCATTAACTTGGTCATGTTTACAATTCGTCCATCAGTTCTCCAGTACTTTAGACTAAACATCTGTGCTTATGTTTTTATAAATGAGGTTAAGTTGATGGTTTTATCCCAGGAGAGAACCCAGATAGATTCCTTTAGGACTTAAAAAATATGTTCAGCCTTGGGGATCCTTGTTTCTCTTGTGTCTTTCTCTTTCCTTTTCCTCAGAGACCTAGAGGGCTTGAATCAGTCCCTCCCTGAAGACATCGTCTCTTCTCCAAACTCTCACATGATGTAAATAAAATTAAACAAGTCAGAACTGTTTAAAAGGAAAAGTTTACCTGGAAGTGGATGGGGGTGGCTGCTGTTAAAGTCCCCCTGAAGTCAAACTCATCTTTGATACATTTTTAAACATTTTTTAATAGCTTTAAAATAGCTTGGACCCTTGCTTCATTTTGTCCCACCTCCACCGCGTAGCATTCTGGGACGTGGCGGCCATATTGACAGCTTCGCAAATGTAAACAAATTTTTAGAGATTTTTAAGGATTTTAACATCTTTTTTCTTGTCTTTATCCAAATTCTGCTGCTTCTCCTCGTTCGACTTGCTGCATGTTTACAAGCGTGAACCTGCCAACATGGCCGCCACGCCAGTAATGATGTCACGACGCCCGAGCCTTATTAGCCAACTTTTACTCACTCGTGAGATAGCGTTGAAAATACTCAGCGATAGTGTTGACGTGAATTTGTATATCGTTTGTCTAAAAAATATTATAAACACACAACATAGACATTAAGCATTTAACATTATTTATTTTCACCACTGGGACTCTCCAAGTCCAAAAATGACCAAAAAGAACCACATAAGATGCATTGATTCGTACTAACTTAAAAAAAAATCAAAGCTATTGTATGACTTTAATAGATTTACGATTTTTTTTTTTGGATATTCCCTTATTTTATTTCAACTAGACCTAAAAGTGAAAATAGATACATGGCAAGGACAACAATGTGGAAAGTCTGAATCTTATTTAATATATTTGCATATTTTTCCATCTCAACTGCCCAATGGCTCGCTTTGTACTTAAATCATGTACATCGGTATGTTCATATCGCAAATGCATCTGTCTTTAAATACGTTTGTCTGTGTGTCTTGGGAATACTGGCTGCTCTTTTCGTCTGCCAGTTTCCTCTCAAGGTGTTTTCTCCTCTCTAGCTTCTCTATCTCTTGTCCCATAGTGACTGCTTAGACGGACCCCATCTGAGCTCCAGCTGCCTGGGGCCCCGGTGTCCCTGTGCCCCCCAGGCATTTAGGCATACAGCATGGGAGACGTCTGCTTTCTCACAGCCTCTCAGGACACAGATCGGCTCAATCATATGGTAGACACACACAACTCCAAAGCGTCCTATGTGTATTGAGGTATTTCTTCCTGCAGCTGCAGAAGATATATAAAGACGTTACATTACCCTTGTGAGATAACTATAATATAATTCTGTAAGGGAGTTGAATTCTGTACAGCATGCTACTAAAATATATACTGCTTTATCTAAGATGACCTCTGAAGAGTATGATAGTGGAGAAAGCTACTCGTTAGTCTTCCCATGCATCCCGTTTTCAGTGAATAGTTCCTAAAAGAACCTTTTTTTTCTTAGTGTAAAGAACATTTTAAAAATCTAAAGAATCTTTTTCCATTTTTGTGGAATGGCAAGATTCCATGGATGGATCTTCATGAAACCACTGATGCCAAAAAAAGCTTTATTTCTAAGATTGTATGTTTGTGTTAAAATGAGTTGAAATATGACCATCTATCTGTGCCACACTGACTGTACAGACAATTTCTGCAGAATCGTGGCCGCAGTCGACAGGCATTCGGCTAATGAAGGGGTGTGAAGGGAACACACTGTTCCAACGCTTCAGTGGCATTAAGACCTCCATCTTCAGCCACTAATGATCTGTGAGCATCCCAAACAAATAAAGCTGGAGTGCATTTCATTGCCAGGATTCTGACTGTCTCATCATACATGACATTTAAGTCAGTGTCTTGGCACTTCTTGTGAATTTATACAATTGTTTTAATACAGAAACGGATAAGCTGTCTTCATTAAAGTAATGTGAAAAGAACGTTTTTTGTTGTTGTTGCATTTTTGTTTCTGTAAAGACACATTTAACGGGATAGTTCACTTTGAAATTAATTTTTGATATGTTTTAACTTGTAACCACAGCCACGTGTAAGTAATCTGGGGGTGCGGGCGCTTTGTGGCTGTGGTTACAAGAGGTAAAAACGATATAAATACTGTTCGTTTTCTCTCACAAACTGCTCGTTTCGTGTCTTAGGCCATCAATGTGTACTTATATTTACGAGTCATTAAATCATGTTTAATTTGGACTTCTCTGTGCATGCTCTTTTAGGTGGACCCCATAGGTCTCCATTATATGACTTACAGACAAGAACGGTTTGCCCTAAAATATCAAAATTGAAAAATACTGTGGAAACAAAGACACCTACATCTTGGATACCCTTGAGGTAAGCAAGTAGACCCTCTCAAAGTTAGCACCCTTGTTGGAATAGTTAACAGTACCTAATGCTGGAAATAATAGATGATTGAGAACTGCATTGGACCATGAACTTTAAAGTTTGAAAACATTTTGTCTCGTGTAATGCACACAAAATTTTCGGTTCTCGGTTTTTCTCTCATCACATAAACGGTTTCTGAGAAACGCTGTTGAAAGTGGATCAGACCAAGCAGCACAATACACATGTAGCCAATCAGCAGCAGGGGGTGTGTCCACTCATGATGGGGGAGGAGAGAGAGTGAGCAAGCGGGAGATTTGAAGAAAGACTGTAGAAAGAGAGCTGGCTGAGAGACATTACAAAAGAGAAAAGGTCAGAGAAATATTTCCTTGAAAGGAAAGGGTTATGATTAGCATTTATGTTAGCGTTAGCATTAATGTTAGAAAAGCTTTCCAGCGCTGGAAAGACCCAAGAGGGAAGGCCAGAAAATGGATGCCGAGGTTATTGTTGCTCCACACGTGAGTAACACTGGTTTTGCTATGTTTCACAGAACCAAAACATGCTGTTGTTGTAACGTTAGCTCTAGTAACAGAACCGTTTTGAGTCATTGTTTACTGGAGCTGATGCGCTGCTTCTGGCGACTAACAACCAACTCTTGCTTGTATTCTTCTTGTGTACAGTATGTACATTTTTTGTTCTTCCTTTGTTTGTTCGTCAGCTTTATTTTGCTTTGCTTCAGCTATGATAAAGAGCCTCCACTCAGCAGTAGAGACCATAGGCCAACGCTTTATAGTTAAAGTGCACAGGATTATCTGTGTCTGAGGCACAGAACACATCACAGGAATGCCCTGTCAAACATTAAACGCAGAAATGCAAGAACACTCCACTTCAAATGATTGCTCACTGGCCTATAACTAAAGGGGTTAAGTCTAATCCTCTCAGAGTTTAACTGCCATCAATGTCCTGTGAGGAAATGTAACCAGAATAAAGTCAGGAGGTTTTGAACAGGAGAAGGTTGACTTAATGTTCAGGTTAGTTGACATGCGTGTGTCTCCATTTTGGAAAGCAGAGAATGAGGTGTATGCGTCATTGGCAACATAGTGTGGTCATGGACTTTACAGCTTAGACAGGACGGGACTGACCTGTGAAGTGACGAGCCGTGGTTTATTTTTAATGCACCTCTTAGGAGTGAGTAAATATGATATAGACACCATAATAAAAGGCTGGTGGCAAGTCATGATCTGTTTACTTAAGCAAACTGACATGTCTTGTTTCAAGAGAAATCTAACTCCGTACAATATTTTGTATATTGTATTATGTATTATATATTGTATTTTTGTTTTTACTGTAGTTTTGCTCAGAATTTTACACAAACCTTTTTTGGAAACAAGACTTGATGTCATTATGGCAAGTCAAGGTAGCTTGATATCAGTATGTTTTAGCTGGAAAAATAGACTAGAAACTAAGCAAATTCTATATTATTTTGCCATATGCAAAGTCTGTGGGATGCCTTTGGTGACTGTCTTATAACAAAATATAAACGCTGCAGGATTAATTCGTTCAAAAACCTGCAACTGATTAAAAGATAGACTATGCGATGTCTTTACTTTTGGTCCTCGTTGTACATCACATTATTTTGGGTGTAGTTCGGCTCATCTACATGGATTAATATAGTCAGAAAGTTTGCAATTTTTAATGATCCTTGGTTTGTTTTTCTCATTTGCTAAGACAACCATTAAAGATAGGGTATGCGATTTTCGGAGAGGCTAGCAATAGCAAGCTAGCTTTGAAAGCACTTTAAAGGAGTAGTTCACTTTAAAAAAAAAAAAACTTTTGGTGATAATTTACTCACCCCCATGTCATGCAAGATGTGCATGTCTTTCTTTCTTATGTCGAAAAGAAATTAAGGTTTTTGATGAAAACATTCCAGGATTTTTCTGAACCAAACGGTTCAAGGTCGATACTTTTTTTACTTTTACGAAATTACTCGAAAAAACATTTGTTCATTTTGATGAACGAGTTCGAACAGGAGAGTCACGAACGTGCAATACAGAACAGAGCAAGGCGAGCATTTGTGCTTATAAAACTTAAACTTGTTTATTTATTTTTGAAATGAGCGATCGTTTCGCTAGATAAGACCCTTATTCATCGTCTGGTGCCGTTTAAAGCCTTTTGAAACTGCGCTGAAACTCTCATTTGTACCTTGTACCTTTACCTTGTACACTGTAAAAAAATATTGTTGGTTTAACTTAAAAAATTAAGTTTAAGTTCATTGAAATGGAAAAATTTAGTTAATACAATAAAGGTGATTGATTTAATCATCAGAAACTTAAAATATTATGTTATCTGAACTACATAAATTATTTAAGTTGATTTGACAAAAGATTACAAATCATATAAAGTTGTGATTACTAATCATGAAAATATTTTTTTACAGTGATACCCAATCCTTGAATGTTTTCATCAAAATCCTTAATTTCTTTTCGACTGAAGAAAGAATGGACATCTTGGATGACATGGGGGTGAGTAAATTATCAGCAAAAGTTTTTTTTTTTTAAAGTGAACTACTCCTTTAACTAGCTAGGTTGTAGTGTAGCTGTCTACTTTTCTCAAAATAGTGACTGTAGTTTCACTGCAGACAAGACAGCATTTTTTAAAGTAGCTTTCTCATCACTGGTCTGCATAGAATCAACAAAAGCATCATTGGTATAGTTTTCAGGTAGAGTTCAATAGATCTACTGATTGTCAAATTGAATTATCTGGATCACTAAGTCGGCCCGAATTGATTCGTCTGCCTCTGGCGTATCTTCATTCCCACAATGCCCTGAAAAGGCCTTGTCCATCTCTCTTTCTACTGTGTGTCTGGCCTAGAGAAGGGCATAGGAGAAGGGAATGCTGTAGGTGTTGGACCCCTCCTTTCCCCCATCCTCCTCTCCCCGCTTCTCTTCCTCCTCAGGGAATGAAGGCCCATCTGCTTCACAGTGTGTCACAGTTTGATCGACTCTTATCTACACATAAAAGGATGTTTAGACACTTAAGGGGTATCAACTATACTCTAAATAATCAACTACATATTTCATAGCATATTTTGGGCATGTAAAACTGAGGTGTTTTTTCCACTTTGAGTATGAGCTCAGGTTTTTTAGGGTTAATCAAAAGCAGACTCAATCAAACTACTGACTTCCATTCTTTGCTGCTCCTTATACAATTAGCCGTGTTGTTTCAGACAACCCGGTCTCATCCCAAGACGTCATATAACTGACGTTTTGGGACGTCTTTTGACCATACGTCAATATTCGCCTTTTTAGGGCCCCCTTAAACGTCGGTAGATGAGGTTATGGGATCCTAACTCTACCCCATACCTAAACCTAACCCTAAACCTAACCCGTCACCTAACTGACGTTAAAGGTAAAGCGTCAGTTGTATGACGGCCCGGGATCGCCATCTACCGACGTTTAAGGGTACCCTAAAAAGGCGGATATTGATGTATGGTCAAAATACGTCCCAAAACGTCAGTTATATGACGTCTTGGGATGAGACTGTGTTATTTCAGACAACTGCCCTGTCTATGAAATGGAATGAAGTCTAGGGAGGGGCATGATAGATATGATCTTGTTATCACGTAACTAATTTGGATCTTTTGGTGATCCATTGGGGCTCCATCTTTGTGGCCAGACATGGTGTAATTCTTCTGCTAATGGCTAAATGCTCAAAGTAGCTCATTAGGACTGGTTTTCTGCGTGAAGAAAGGATTGAGAAGGAATAAGGGCTCAGCCAGGTTAAAAATAAGTCTTTCTAGTTCCTACCCAGTCAGTTGTGTCCCGTTTGCACATCTCTAGTGCTCCGTCTCGGTGTCTTCAGAAAGCCCCAAGCCACTCGTCTCTCCCCCCAGCAGAGTTCTGCTTAAGATAAATAAGGAAATAGTGAAAGAAAAGACTCTTCTCTCTGTGTCACGCTGAGCTGCACTTCAACGCATTCGCGATAGCAGCCAGAGTATAGGGAAACGTGAAGTGAATTTCAATATGCCGTCTGCAATCCGTCGTTCCCAGTTGGACACCGATGAAGAGAGATGGGGAACAAGCTTGACACAATGAAGTACATTGCCAGTTTTGTTCCGTCACAAAAGCTGTTTTGTGCGTTGAAGGACTTGCTGTGACGGTGGGCTGTCAGCTGTGCCAAGTTGGTTCGTGCTTAGTTGGGGAAGTTTTGTAGTGGTCAGGGAAATGGTTGTGTTTTCCTCTTCCTCTTCTGAAGATTTTAAAATAAATTCTTGGTTATATGTGAAGGCCTGGTTTCACAGGGAGGGCTTAAAGGGATACTCCACTTTTTTTTTGGAAATAGGCTCATTTTACAACTCCCCCAGAGTTAAACAGTTGGGTTTTACAATTTTCTAATCCATTCAGCCGATTTTCTGTTATTTAGAAGAATATCAGTATATATACTACAGTATATATACATAAATATACTATGGAAGTCAATGAGACCAGAAACTGTCTGGTTACTGATATTCTTCTACATATCAGAAAATCGGCTGAATGGATTCGAAAACGGTAAAACTCGACTGCTTAACTCTGGAGGAGTTGTAAAATGAGCCTATTTCCAAAAAAAAAAAAGTGGAGTATCCCTTTAAGAGCAGTAGGCCTTAGTTCATAAGAGGCTTTTAATAAACGTGAATTAGAAGACTACTATCATATTTTAGGATATATAAATTTGCTTTCAGTTCGGACAGCCTAACCATGCATTTAGTCTGGGACTATGTTTAAAGGGATAGTTCACTTTGAAATTCATTTTTGGTATCTTTTAGCTTACCTCAAGCTAAAGCCCCCATAGACCTCCATTATATGACTGACAGACAAGAATGGTTTGACCTAAAAATGTCAAAATTGAAAATACTGTGGAAACAAAGACACCTACATCTTGGATGCCCTTGAGGTAAGCTAAAACATATCAAAAAATAATTTCAAAGTGAACTATCCCTTTAAGCCTGGTCTGTGAAACCAAGCATATCTAGGCTTCATAAAATTAAACAGATTTGCTAAACATATATTTAATCTACTGTACATTGTCAAAAGTCATTTTCAGAATGTACTGTATGTCCCATTTACTCATTACTTATATAATCACAATGCTGTAATGATACTGAACTATTATTAGCCTATAATATGAATATTTGACAGATTTAACTCTATTTAGTATTAGATAAAGCATGAGTCTATTTTTTTATCTCGATGTTCAATATCTATATTCTAATTGATATTACTCTTTTTTGAAAATTATGCTTTGATCTTTGACATATGAACATTTACTAATTACTGTAAAACCCAAGTTAAGCTAACTCATTTCATTTGAGGAAACCGATTTCCTCAATTCATTTAAGTTTCTAAAAAAAACATTAGTTATGAGTACTCTGAACTTATTTTATTCGAGTACACTAAAACAATAATATTCCTTAAAACACAATTAAACTTTACACTGCATTTAATACTGTATATAGCTGAAACTTCACGTTATTGAGTAAAAACAGTAGATTAGATTAGATTAGATTTATTTGACCACTTAAATATAAATATATGAAGAACAGTAAGAAACTGTTGCATACATTAAAAACAAATACAAAAGTAGTCAGGGATAACACAATAAAGCCCGAAGACTTATTTCCATTGTGGTCCCACAGTGTTTATTTATTTAGTTTATTGAGGTCTAAGTTTACTCACTAAGGTTGCATTTAAAAACAGTAATATTGTGAAATAGTATTACATTTTAAAAATTCCATTTGAATATTTTTCAAATTTATTTTGTTACTGAATTTTCAGCATCATTACTCCAGTCTTCAGTGTCACAGATTTGTCAGGAATCATTCTAAAATGATTTGGGGCTCAAGAATATATTTTAAATTATTATTTAGCTGATATATTAATTTTGAAAACAGATGTGCAGCTTAATATTTTTGTGGAAATTTTGATGCATTTTTTTCTGGCTGTATAGTAGGTTGTAATGTTCAATACATACAGAGCTAATATTCCATTCTGTTCTTCCACAAAGAAACACTAGATGGCGACTTCATCTTTCACTGTAGAATAGATTTGAGGCTCAAGTCAATTTCACACAGCTTTAGGAATGTTCCTATCAGTGGCAATTCAATGCATCATAACTGCGAGTCTTTATCATTATGCACGCAATATCGTAAGAAATCAAATACTTGGGTTTATCAGGTATTTAGGCCTACGTATTGAGAGGCTTTCGTGTCTATCAGTCAGGTGACTGGAATTGCTGTCACGCTCCAATCAGCTTTGAAGGTTTTGACAGGGTCAGTTTGGTTGTGTGTGCGGGACCGTCTTTCCTTCCCACCTCCATTCCCTTAATACTGTGGGATTATGCTAGCAGACTTCTGGCCTTTGGAAAACAAGATCGACAGAACACGACTGAGTATATCTGACACCAAAACAAAGGGTCAAATGTTCTGTCATTTAGTGTATGATATTTTTCCTAATTCCTAATTTAGATACAATTGACCCCTATATATATATATATATATATATATATATATATATATATAGGGGTCAACTGTATCTAAATTATGTATTAAGTATATATATATATATATATATATATATATATATATATATATATATTGTGTTGAATGTGTGTTTTTGTTATTGTTAATTACAAAATGACAGATACATTTCTATGAAATTTGGGCACACAAGCCAGGAAGATTATTTAAATTCATTGTATACTGTTTTTTGAGATTTTAATCAGGATTTTTAGAGGAAATACATGTGATTCACAGGTTTTGTGACGGTATAGGCCTACGTAGTAAGTAATATACAAGTATTTGGTCTAATTATGTGGCTATCGAACAGTTAGCAGTTTCATTACACAAAAATGATTCAGGGCTCGTCTCACACATTGAGAGTGAGTCACTCACTTCTGTCGTTTGTCACAGACATACTCCCGCCACACATTGTATTTCTCACGTGGGAAAAATATTTATAAAATATTTAATATGCCTGCAGCGCCCAAAATTTAACTGGCCGCGAAAATTTAACTGCCATTTGAATCAAGCAGAATCAAGCACGTCGCCCCTGGAGTTCTTAGTCGAGCCTGCCCAATCAAAAAATAGAAAAAGGCTTCACAATAGCCAATCAGAGAAGAGCCCTATTGTATCTGGGTAAGATTTAACGCAACAACCACTGACAAAAAAAGCATTGTTCACGTGATTCTGCTACAACATCTTCCGAAAGTATCGTTTTAAATTTGGTTAGATATGCGCGTGGCCACCTACAATCTATGGTGGCTGCAGTGGCGCCTGCAGCTGGACGACTAATGCTGCGTTCACGTGCTATGGAAAATATGATATTTTCCACTTGTGAATGTGAACTGGCATTTACCAGTGTGTTGCGTTCAAGTGCTTTTGATGTATGTATGTATATATATATATATATATATATATATATATATATATAGCCCTGCAAATGGCAGCCTTAAATTCAATGGCATAAAAACAAAACAGCATTTTAGTAAAAACTATATGGATTGATTGGTTAAGGCACAACATTAAACGTGATGTATTAAGTGGTCTGCAATTTGTGTTTCAAAGTGGTGGTCTGCCAAAACCAAGGATTTGTGGAGGTGAAGCTGGGTTTTGCCCACTAGGGTAGTTTAGATGAATTAGTGGGAGGGGAAAGTAAAGAGGCGGAGCGAGTGGAGAAAACAGGGAATATATGTGATCTAAAAATAGCCAATGGTTCTGTTGGGGTGGAGCTAATCCTCTTTGCAGCAGAATTACTGGCTGTGGGATTAGGCAGCTTTACTGTGTGCAAGACATCTACCCACTATAATACCGTTCCATAGCAGGCCGTACAAACCAACTCCGTGCGTAGCCGGAAACGAGCATTTTACTTCATCTAGTTAAGCCGTAATGTATTGTTGAGGTCAGTTAGAGAAGGAAATGTCAGCATGCTTCTGTGTGTCCTGAAAGAACACATTTTTTATGGAATTTGCGGTATTTATTATAAATCTATGCACGTCATTATTTATTTATTTTTTAAACCCATGTGCCTTCATGATTTTAACCAGAATAACTTCCCCCTCCCACTTTAAAAACATGATATTTACTGGAGAGAGGGCAGGACGACCTGTCACTCACAATACTCGACCAATAGCAAACCACAGCCACAACCATCCTACACACATCGTTTTATGGTTCGAGAAGCCATTTCATTCGGATATATGTAACAATGGGGGGAAAAAAGACTATCGCAACTTCTGTTTCATGCTGATTACACTAAAAGAGTTTTTAAAGACATTGCACTTTGGGGAAAGAGAACATTTAAGGCCATCAAACCTAGAATTTGGCTATTTAATGTGTGAATAATCAAAACATATGTAACAGGGGCCATCTTTTCTCATTTAGTAATATCTTCTCACTCTCAGTGATTATTTAGGATCAATGGCATAAGCATGTCTAAGTTAAATCATTATGCATTGTAACAGAATTCCCATCCGGTTTGGTCTATTGTTGCAGCATGTCTTCATTAAACTGGATGTGGACTCTACCATTTGGTCTGGCAGCATCAAGCGTAGGGAGATTCCATCTGGATGAGCCGGAGGCGCTGATCATGAGGTCGACCCATAATCCCCTGGTCTGCCCATCAGACTCCTGTTAAGGTGACATGTAGGACTTGCCTTCTGAAACTCTGCCAGGATTTTCCTTCGGATTTTTTATTCATTTATATCGTACGCCAAAATACACAAATTCTGGTAAGTCAATTTCATTTAATTTCATTTGAACGTGAATGTATTTTAAAACTGCTTTCAGTGCCATTACTTTTAAATTATACCTGATAAAGGATTGCATTTGGTGAACGCTTTACTTTCAACTTTAAATGTCTGTAGTGCCACAAAAAAAATCACAATATTTGACTTGTTTCGATCATAACTGTGAAATGATGACCATAAACGGAGATTAGATTTACACTTTAAAAGTACTGGTATTTTTCAGATCTATAAAGCTGTCGGAAAAGCTCCACCCTACATCATGACATGTTGCCTTTTGTTTTGTACAACAGATTGTTTATTGACTTTTAGCCATTGACATTTTGGGTCCTATGTGTCTTCCAATGTGGCTATAATAATAAAATGACAACAGCTCTGAAAAGAAAATAACTAATGAAAAATATGTATATTTCCCCTACATGTTAAGTTAAGAGAAACTGCAGTCTGCTATATTATAACGTTTAGTAATTTTCTAAAAGAAAATAAGAAATATGGTCCAAATGTAAAAGTGTAGAGTGATTTTAGTATTCATCTATCTAGAAAGTAAGTAAACTTAAGTTTAAATAGTATTGACCTGTAAAAATAATGACCACAAACAAATTAAATGTCCAAACATATCCAAATGATTATTTAGAAACTATGTTGGTACAAAAATAAAGGCATAATTGTCATTGTCCAGAGGCTTTTCTGTAGTTTTACAGGTGACATGCATGCCCTTCAGGCTTGCCCTCCATTAGCTGGCGTCTCCTCCCTGTGACATCACTAAAGACCCGCCCACACCATGTGCACACTCAGCCATATATCGCCTGACGCAGAGGATGTCACCAATGAATTTAAGCGTGAACATTCTCTAAAAACACTTTCAGTTTAGCTTTCGGACATCAGAGCATAATCTACTGTAATGTTGCCATACTTTAAATAAAATGTGACGTTTTTGTATATATTATTAGTAGTAGTTTTAGAAGAATAGCATGTCACAGTGAAGGTAACTAATGTCACTGCTTAATCACTTCAATATTGTGCCAGGACATGTAAAGTACATGCGTGTGCACTGTGCATACCAGTTCTATATTCACAAGGAAACAATAGAACATGCATGAAAATGGAGACTTAAGCAGTCGCTAGAGCATTTGTAGCTTATTTGGTCACAGTACATGTCTGAAGTTACGTAATGCCCATCTGGGACCGTCAGATCACGATGACCAGGCCGAGGCAGGATACTCAGTGAATGTAAATGGATTCACTCAGTAATCTCTTTTCAACTGATTTTAATGTTTGGGCAAGGGACAATTGTCGGTGTTTCGGGATGCACGGGTTGTAATTAATAAAATAAAAATTAAAAGCATACATTTTCTTTGCAAAAATTTTTATTTTTACTATTACAGTAATATTATCTGCTATTTATTGGTCTTGATTGATCTTGATATTTATTGTACTCCTAAAATTTTGATTATTTCATCCAGAAGAGGGTGTTCATCACCCTCCAAATATAATCTGGCCTTCTGGGAATGAATAAAATTCGTCTGGTTTTAAGCTGGATTATATCATAGCTCTCACTTGGAAAGCAGGAGAAAATATGGCACATGTCCGGGCACAAGAAAAGCTTTCCATCTTTGTTGTATATTATACATTTTGCACAGTGTCACATTTTGGTCCATTGCTAGACAGACACACGCAGGAACATGTGTGCATGCTCATTAAAGCTCCTTTATTTGCACATTCACAATATCAGTATATGACATGCTCAAATACATTAGTACTTTAATTTACAGGCATGTAGTAAGCAGGATGTCTTGCGTCTGGACAGATCAAATGGCTTGGGCTGGATAAGTAGGGGCTTATAATGAGGTCTAGTCTTGACTAGTATTATCATCATCTTGTATTACACACTGTAATGGCAGCACGAGACAAGAGGAAATTACAGTTTCTCATTTACAGAAAAAAAAGTTATTGACGGCACATACACGTTAATATATGTTTGCTAAAGTGGCACCAAAAAGTATTTGGACACTCAAGTCAATGTTTGACAACCACAAAGTCTCCAATTTCTTGTTTTCATTTTGAACGGTAAGCAATTCACCGTTTCTGATAACCTCTATAAAACACATTTTTTTTATATGACGTACATTGTATGTCACTTTATTTTACTCCTCTATGTGATCATAGTGCATTTGTTTTGCATTTGATAGCCTAACTATTGTATATTGAGCTTAGTCGGGGGTAGACACCATATTTGTTTTTCATGAATGGAAACGAGGCTGTAAGGGACCGACGTGCAGTTTGTTCTGTGAACCGATGGACCGAAGTACCTGGGCCAAAAAAATGTCCCAGATAGCATTAGTCTATTTGATGTGATATTTACATCTGGAAGACGTATTTTTAAGAGTGTTTGCTCATCTGCAATACATCTATAGGACGTTTCCTGTCAGATGTCAAATAGACGTTTAGAAGATCTCAGTTTAACATGCATTCTAAATCATTACATCTTAAAGACATCTTCTAAACGTCTATTTGACATCTGACAGGAAACGTCCTATAGATGTATTTTAGATGAGCAAACACTCTTAAAAGACGCCCGTCTAGCGCGTTTAAGTTGAAAAACAATGAAAAAGTAGCGCAGTGAATTGGAAAAAATGCATTCTCTGTAAATACTTCATACTTACCCATACATACATACCCATACTTCACTTCTGAATCAACAGCACAAAAGTAACAATTCGAAAGTTCAATTACAGAATAAATGACTCTAATGAGCTGATTCAGTGAATCATACAGCACGAACACCGTAGTCTGATTCCAAAACATTTGACTAAAGTCGCTTTTTTAAAGAATCAACACACAGGCGACAAGTGTATTTTGATTCTCAGAGTCGATTCATTTCAGTGAATCAAACAAACAATTCCCATATGAATGACTGTGGCCGTGTCCAAATTGGATACTCTCTTGACTAGGTACTTGTGTTGAATAAAAGTTAACTAAAAGTTTGTTCTACTATAACCTATTGTATTGTGTGTAGTATGAATGCCATGTTGTCATTATCATGTGACCTACCAGTTATCATGTGACCTACCAGCATCAGTTGTGTCACTTCACTACCATTAATCCTCTCCTGTTGCCACATGGGATAGTAAAGTATCCATAGTATGCACACTTTATAATCTCGCCTGAAGTAGTAGGTCATCTGGGTACTTTTTGCCTACTCTTTTATGAGTACTGTGAGTACTTCTTCTTCAACCCTTGCAAAAACGTCTAAACACCTTTTGTAAGATTTTTTATTTTTTTTTATCAATGCAATTTCATTACCTCTCAGCCTCATTTTCATTCATGTAAAACTTTTTTTGACTTTTTCTAACTAATGTTCTTTTTATTTCAGGTGCAGCATGTGGCCTTGTGTAGAACCAACCAAAGGGAAATAGCTTGTTGATGTCATAAATATTGAGGCCTTAACTTAACTGAGGTGCAATTTACATTTTTAATCTTTTGGATTTGGAACCGTCTCCAAGTGATTTCAGAGGATTATGTTCATTTAGCTATTTTTGTCTCCAATAATATATATAAATATATAACAAATTCAAGCCAAAATGGATGATCCTTACCAAAACAACATAAACCAGCCGGGAGAAACGTATCCCACATATGGAGAAGGAGGAGAGTACACTTACCCTTATCAGACGGACTTCCCTCCTCGGGAGGAGGATGATGCTGCTAGTGATGCCACCGAGGGGCATGATGAAGATGAGCAGATGTATGAGGGAGAGTACCAAGGCATCCCTCATCCGGACGAGATCAAGGAAGCACGGAGAGCCGCGCGGAGGGAGGCCCGTGCGAAGGCCAGGATGGCAGCTGAGGTCGTTGAGGAAACGTTGCCAGAGCAGTACGAGAGCATCATGGAAGACTGCGGGCACGGACGCTTCCAGTGGACCCTCTTCACCGTGCTGGGTCTGGCCCTGATGGCTGACGGCGTGGAGTGCTTTGTTGTGAGTTTCGCCCTGCCCAGTGCTGAGAAGGACATGTGCCTGTCGAATGCTGACAAGGGCATGCTGGGTGAGTCAAGGAGTCGGGATCAGAATAAGCTGAATTTCTGATCAGACAAAGACCTTGTTTATAAGAAAGGCCCTGTCAAAGAATTACACCTTTTTTAATGTGGCTCAACGAAACTAAATGTGAAGTTACCTGTATTTATATTTGGGCTGGGAAAATATAATGGCGAATATAAATGATCTTCCTAGATGTCCCAGAGAGTTTTATATTTGTCAAAACAACATCTAGGCCTAAACCCTTTTACCTTGATACATGCATAATTTAAAGGAGCTGTATGTAAGATTGTGGTAGGGTATCCCCTACCCCTCCCCCTGACTCGAGGTTGCCAGATAGGCTGCAGGATCCAACATTTATTTATCCCACACGTTTGTATCTGCAGCTGTGGTAACTAGAGCAGAGCTGGCAACACTACTGACTTCGTGATTGGTAGATCGGTGGAGGGTGGAGCATCAGACCAAAACACAACATGACAGTTGAGGGCAGCAACTTCACTTTTTAAATGACAATATCCTGGTTGGACTACTGTTATTATCAGTGAAATAAGTATTTTCAGTGAATTATTATCAGTGAAATAAGTATTTGAAATGAACATGATTTCTTAATGTCTAGTGACATATCAGGGCCATTTTATGCTTATTTGAAATAAATTTCTTACATACAGCTCCTTTAAAAAAGTAAAATCTATTTCTATTTTGTCCATTTAATTTCTTATTACATTTCAATAATATTTTATATTATTATTATTAAGCTATTATTAATCATTTTCCTGTTATTTCTTATTAATGAAATATATTATTTTTGTCAATATATATATATATATATATATATATATATATATACTATTACATGTATATATATTTATATATATTAGGGCTGGGCAATGATTAATTGCGATTAATCACATCCAAAATAAAAGTTTGTGCTTAAATAATATATGTGTATGTAGTGTGCATAATTATTTTGCATATATAAATACACACACATGCATGTATATATTTAAGAAATATTTGTATGAATATAATGTGTATATATATATTTATACATAATTTATATTAAATATAAATATTAATATTTTATATATTAATAACACATGTTTCTTAAATATATACATGCACGTGTGAATTTTTATATACAAAATAATTATACACACTACATACACATATATTATGTAAACACAAACTTTTATTTAGGATGCAATTAATCGTTGCCCAGCCCTAATATATATATATATATATATATATATATATATATATATATATGCATTATTAATGTATTTAATGTCACTTTTAATTAATTTAATTAATCCTAGCTATTATTAAACTAATTAAAAGTGACAGTAAAGACATTAATAATGTTTAAACAATTGCTGTTCTTTTACAATTTCCATTCATCAAATAGTCCTGAAAAAAATGCTTCAGTAAAATGCAGTTTCCACAAAAATATTAACTGTTTTCAACATTGATAACAAGAAATGTTTCTTGAGCAGCGAATCAGAATGATTTCTGAAGGATCATGTGACACTGAAGACTGGAGTAATTATGAAAATTCAGCTTTACATACATTACAGGAATACATTACATTTTAAAATATATTCAAATTGAAAACATTTCTTTTTAAATTGTGGTACTATTTAAAAAAAAAAATACTGTCTTTACTGTATTCTTTTATTAAATATATGCTGCCTTGAGCAAGAGACTTGAGCATGAAAGATATAATGCAATACAAAATGAGACAAAAACATTTAAAAATCTCAACGAGCCTAAACATTTTAATAATAGTGCATATTTATTGATTCTGAACAAATATTGAAAACATTTTTTTTTAAATAGCCCTGTGACAGAGTGAGAGCACAGGTTACATGAGAATATTTCCTAGATTACGTGCAATAGTGAGGGAGAAGCAGGAAAAGTTTCAGTGAGGGATGAAAGTTGCCGCCGTCTAGAGTGGTGTGTAATCCACGTCGAGGTTCATAATCCCTGCCACGTGCCTGATAATCACTTATCCCAGTCGAATTATCTGTTTTGGGAATGTGTGTGTGTGTGTGTGTGTGTGTGTAGCAGAGCATTGATGAAGGCAAGAGAGACAGAGACGGAATGTTGTGTGTTATTCTGATACTTCTGTTAAAAATGATCCACTTAATTTCTCAAAACTAATAAATACTATATCTTAAAGTCAACATGAAACTGAAGTTGCGAGTTCTTTTTATTATTGTGAAATATATCTAAGTGAAATAGCTTCTTGAACAAGAAAAAATGTAGGTCATATGACCTTTATTTTGCGGGACACAGACACACACACACACACTGAAGAATATCCGGGGGACCTTTTCAGTGTTTATAAAGCATGAACTTGCTAATGATTTGAATTAACAACATGATGTTTGTAAATGACCTGAATCATTCTGCTGGAAACTGTTGCCTGCAATATTTATTTTTGAAATATTGCCGAAGTAGCAGATAGTTTTTCTATGATGTGCAGCTGTTATTCTTCCCCAGCTTCTAACTTTGTCTCTGTGTTCAGGTTTAATAGTGTACGTGGGCATGATGATCGGCGCTGTCGTGTGGGGGGGTCTGGCTGATAAACTGGGCAGACGACAGTGTTTACTCTACGCACTGGCCATCAACTGCATCTTCTCCTTCCTGTCTTCTTTCGCACAGGGCTACGGCTTCTTCATCTTCTTCAGACTCTGCTCGGGAATTGGGTGAGACTCAAAAAAGCAGCAGGAATTGAATTATATACATCTAGACTATCGTTCAAATGTCTGGGGTCAGTATTAAAGGGGTGGTTAATTATGATTTCACTTTTCTGACTTTAGTTAGTATGTAATGTTGCTGTTTGAGCATATACAACATCTGTAAAGTTACGACACTCAAAGTTCAAAGCAAAGGGAGATATTTCCTTTTATAGAAATTACTTTTTAAGGACAACAAACGGCTGGTAGGGACTACATGACATTCCTCCTGTTTACATAAACCCCACCCATGGGAACACGCAGTCCATGTTGAGAAGAGGAATAGTTGTTGTAGTAGAGCACATTTTTGAGTCTCAAGCTGTTGCATCCTTCTTTTCACATGTAATACACTCTCAGAAAAAAGGTACAAAAGCTGTCACTGGGGCTGTACCTTTTCAAAAGGTAAACTTTTGTCCATTTTAGGTGCTAATATGTACATTTTAGGTGTTAATATATACATTTTAGGTGTTAATATGTACATTTTAGGTGCTAATATATACATTTCAGGAGCTAATATGTACATTTTAATTGTTAATATGTACATTTTAGGTGCTAATATGTACATTTTAAGTGTTAATATGAACATTTTAGGTGCTAATATAAACATTTTAGGTGTTAATGTACATTTTAGGTGCTAATAAGTGCATTTTAGGTGTTAATATGTACATTTCAGGTGCTAATATGTACATTTTAGGTATTAATATGTACATTTTAGGTGCTAATATGTACATTTTAAGTGTTAATGTTTACATTTCAGGAGCTAATATGTACATTTTAGGTCCTAATTTGTACATTTTAGGTGCTAATATGTACATTTTAAGTGTTAATGTACCTTTCATGAGCTAATATGTCCATTTTAGGTGCTAATATGTAGCCTACATTTTAGGTGTTAATAATGTACATTTTAGGTGCTAATATGTACCACTAAGGTACCAATATGCAGCCTTTTGAAAAGGTACAGCCCCAGTGACAGTTTTTGTACCTTTTTTTCTGGGAGTGTACAGTACACACAAATGCAATAGCATGTCACTCTGTATGTATTTTACAACAGTTCCCACAAGAGCGATTTTATAGATTATTATGACAGAATATGCTAATAAATGACTTGAAGATGGTTAACTCCACATCAGCAACATAAACTCATTAACTAACCATTCAGAAACGTCATGTTGTCACTTCTTTTTGAGTCTCTCCATCATTGTCCGACTCATAAACATAAAAGGTTTAAACATAAAAGGCAGAACAGTTTCTGGCATTTTAGTGCATGTCTGCAAGCTACTAACACACACACACACGCGTGCTCTTGAGGCCCCGCCCTCTGTGCCAGGAACAGCAGCTCATATGCATTTAAAGGGACACACACAAAACAATGTGTTTTTTGCTCATCCTCAAAAAAGGCCAATTGTAGCATGCTATAAAATTATCTATGGTGTATTTTGAGCTAAAACTTCACATACACACTCTGGGGACATCAGAGACTTTATTTTAAGAAGGGGCATTATACCACCCTTTTAATGTTTATGAAAGATGTATCTTGTGTTCACAAGGGCTGCATTTAATTCATCAAAAATACATGCTGCTCAAACATTTCTTATTAATTAACATTTTGTGCAAAGTATGTTTGTGCAAATCTTGATATATCTTTTCATGATTATTTGATGAATAGAAAGTTCAAAAGAACAGCATTGTTTATTATTTGAAATATAAATATTTTTTATATTCATTTACTTTTGATCAATTAAATGCGTCCTTGCCAAAAAAAGTATTAATTTCTATTAAAAAAAAATCGAACCGACCTAACCTTTGAACGGTAGTGTATCATATAGTTCTTGTATGATTTCATATTTCACATTTTTTACTGGAGTCTAATGGTTTTATATTGCAGCTTTTACTATCTTTACGGTAGAATTATATTTGATCTGTTCAGTAAATGATCTCAAGAATCAGTTTCTGATGATCTCCTGCAGGATCGGAGGATCAATCCCTGTCGTGTATACGTACTTTGCTGAGTTCCTCCAGATAGATAAGAGAGGAGAACATCTCAGCTGGCTGTGCTTGTTCTGGATGCTCGGAGGACTGTACGCTTCCTTCACCGCATGGGGAATCATCCCACATTATGGTAATTCATCATATGTTTCTAATAATGGCAATTACTACATGTGTTAAGAGCAGACTTGAAGAAACAATATTAGTTGCCTGGAAGTTGTTATACATAAAGCCACATTTCAAGATCCAGTTTTCTGAGCGCTTGGGTTGTTTTGTTTTTTTTGTTGCAGGCTGGGGTTTCAGTATGGGGACAGAGTTCCAGTTCCACAGTTGGAGGGTGTTTGTACTGGTTTGTTTCCTTCCCTCTGTGGCTGCTCTCGCTGGGCTTGTGTTCATGCCAGAAAGTCCCCGTTTCCTCCTGGAGGTAATATAGTGTATGATAGTTTACTAGTAGATTATGCTGGCTATAGAGGGTATGCGCGTGACGTCACTGTCGGCCGGAGTGCCTGCAGTTACTCACAGTGAGTGGCAAAAAGACTGAGCGGCTGTATTTGTAACACAAACACAACACATATAAAGTGGGAAAGAGCTTTGTGATTCAGACTGTACGACTAGATTTGACAAAAAAATCGGAGGTATATTTTTACAGACTGCTATAGAAAGAGGAGCAAATGGATCGCTGCAATTCACAGAAACAACTGGACTCCAGTCAGCGAAAGCTGGGTTTGCAGTTATCATTTTGTGTCAATATGCTGAATTTAGGTGTAAAACCATTACCATATATTTTTGTATTGTTATATATATTAACAACTCATCAATTAAATATTTATCATTGCATATTCTGCATTATTGGATGTTTTTTAATAAACACTGACCAAAAACGCTGGACGATATGATGATATAAATTGGCTATATATAACACTGATATAAGTGATCACCCGGATTTAGACCTACCTATATTGTATTTATATAAAGCGTTCACAGGCAAATTGGCTTTAGCCTATGTTTAGGTCTATATTGCTTTTATTTAAATGTCTGGCAACATGATTCCTGGCTGCATGTCAATATCCATGGATCACTGGATCTTTAGTAAGTTGTAAGGAACACTATATTAAGTCCAACATTTAGTTAAAATTGATAAAATTGTTCGTTTTAGTCGCATTTTCGTAGTTTCCCCTATTAAATCCAGTCACGGAGCAGATCTTTTGCCACTCAGTCAGGCTGAGGGGGATTGTTCCAGCGGCAAAGTGACGTCAATGCATTCCCTCTATTAAAGGGACACAATGTAGGAATCCTGTTTTGTCAAACAGCGACCCCTAGAGTCGCTGTGGAGTACTTGAAATTAACTGTCGTAAATACCACTCATGGCTTGTATACAATATGTACATGGCTTGTTAGTATACAATAGTACATTGTGTTTAATTTGTTGTTTAATGAGATCTAATATATGTTGTTAATGGTGAGAACTTTCACATGATTAAATACATATATCCTACAATTATCCCCATAAACTTTAATGGTCAAGAGGCAGAATTTTGGGTTCTGGGTTCTAATCCCTACTAGTTGTATTGTTTATTTTCCTCATCAAAACCGATTGTTTATTAGTGGATGTATTTCAAGCAGGGCACGTTTTTTTTGTGCATTAGGTTTTGTGATTTCATCGTAACAAATATAGAGAGTCACTCAGTCCCCGCAACGGATTGCAGTGTGCGTCCGGCTGGCGAGACCGCCACCATTCAACCCGAAAGAAGTTCAATAACTCTGCTGTTCCGTTAAGCTAAAAAAAACTGCATAGTATCGCTTTGATCATCACTTTATTTATTAGTAAAAAAATTAAAATACATTATTTATTTATTTAGTTTTAGTTTAGTTCAAAATTCAGAATTGTATAGAAATTTAATTTTATACTGTAAATAGGTATATTGTGGAAATTATTGCATTTTAAAGGTGCAGTAAGCGATTTTCAAGAATCATGGTATTGTCTGCAATGGAAAACGGAGCGAAAAGCGAGCCGAGTCGAGCTGGTACTGGTAATGGAACAGCTCAATAATATAAACGAGGGTCCCAATAATATTCCTCCTAGTAAAATTCCTAGTAATATTCCTCCGACCTTTTCTCTTTTGTAATGTCTCTCAGCCATCTCATTTTCTACCGTCTTTATTCAAATCTCCCTCTTGCTCGCTTTCTCTCCTCCCCCATCATGAGTGGACACACCCACCCTGCTGCTGATTGGCTACAAGTGTGTCGTGCTGCTCGGTCTGACCCACTTTTAACAGCGTTTCTCAGAAATTGCTTACTGCACTTTTAAGGCATAAATGACTTCTCTTTATTGTATAAAATGTAGTTGGCAGACACCCAGTGCTACACAAAATGAATGATATCCATTCTGGGTTATTATCATTTAACTAAAACTATTAAAAGAATTTCTGTTAATTGAAATACAGTTGAAGTAAACTAATAAAATAAAAATAAAATAATAAAATAGAAATATTAGTTGAAAAATAAAATTTGTTTAACTAACCAAAACTGAAACGCATATAAAAATAAATTTAACCTAAATGGCAATATTTAAAAATATAAACTGATAAAAAGCACATTACTAAAAATGAAACTAAGATTAACAACATAAACATAAAAAAGTAGGGCTGTGAACCGATTAATTGCGATTAATCGCATCGAAAATAAAAGTTTGTGTTTACATAATATATGTGGGTGCACTGTGTATAATTCTTTTATATATAAATACACATGCTTGTATATATTTAAGAAATATTTTCATGTATATAGATTTATTTATAATTTATTTTATATATAAATATAAATATTTTATATATAAATAATTATTTTTTTTAATACATGTGTGTGTATTTATATATGAAGAGTTCAGATGCAAAAGCCTCTAAATGCCATTTGAAATTTTCTTCCTTAATGATTATTTTTATCAAACTTGTATATTTAAGTTCAGTAATTTCACTTAAATAACAATTAATAGGTAATTATCATTGCCATTTAAGTGAAATTACTGAACTTAAATATACAAGTTTGATAAAAATGATCATTCTAGAAGAAAATTTCAAATGGCACTTAGAGGCTTTTGCATCTGAACTCTTCATATATATATATATATACAAAATAATTATACACAGTGCACCCACATATATTATGTAAACACAAACTTTTATTTTCGATGCGATTAATTGTTTGACAGCCCTAAAAAAAAGCTAATTTGAAATATTAATTAAAACTAAAAAAGCATTATATCTTTTGTGAATTTCAGACTGCAAGACACGATGAGGCCTGGATGGTCTTGCGGCAAGTCCATGACACCAACTGGAGGGCAAAGGGAGAGCCAGAACGAGTGTTTCAAGTAAAGTTGTCCATTTTAAACTTCTACACCACTAAATAACAGCAAAGCAGCAGAATTAACCCTAGATCTGCATCTGTGTAGAGTTTACTGAGTAAAGTCTAGAATTTATTAGTTACTGTATTGGGGACACTTGATAAATGGCTCATCTTACGTGGTCTTAACTATGAAATATATTCCTCTCTTGCAGGTTTCGCAGCTTAAAATACCCGAAACACAAGAGGACGAGTTCATAGAGATTCAGAGTGAAACTGGAACTGCCTTTCAGAGATTCACGGTCAGACACCTGACCCTGGTTAAACAGGTATGCTAAAGCCCTATTCGAATTTGATTTATAAATTGGCTTTATGCACAGCTGCAGTACTTCCTGAACTTAAGCCAGCTCCTTGTTTCCTGTCTGCCATTATTGATTAATCCAGGTGTGTCTGACCTCAGTAGTCACGGCAACAATAATCAGACACACCTGGATTAATCAATTTGTCCAATAATGGCAGACAGGAAACAAGGAGCTGGCTTAAGTTCAGGAAGTAGTCCAGCTGTGCATAAGGTCAATTACCCCGCCACATCTGAATTTCATGTGGCGCATTCGCACGGGATAACTGAAGCCTTTGATTTTTCTCAAATTTACTGACTTATCTCCTCGATATGACAATGTTAATAGGCTGTTGTTTGGAAGTTTCTTTTCGTTATAGGTCTAGCTATATGATATATTATACATAAACAGAACAAAGTTCCTTACAACATGCCGTTATACACATCATTCATCTCCATCTAATCAATCTTTTTGACTTTGCTATTCTTTCTGCTGATTTTCAGCTTTTACTTTCTGCAAATTGTGTAGTTGTGTGTAGCGATATGACCCAGCCCCAAAAATACTATCAAAACACCCCAAACCAGCCTCCATTCTTCACGAAAGATGGATAAAAAGGCGCACATGAAACAAAAGCCTTGAAAAAATGATATACCATCCGGCCAAAACACAGAGATGCCGATTCGCACGGGACTAATATTATCACAGGACCTCGGTGTTCGGCGAAATATAGTAGGTAATTTGCGAGGGAATTTTTACTTTAAAATATTACAGACATTGCCGATTTGCATGGGACTGAGATCACAGACAAACTCCGCAATTATTACAAATTACTATAGGTCACCAGATAATACTAATCCCATGCGAATAGGGCTTTTGATAATCCAACTCCAGAGGTTTATCCTTTTCACAATGTATAGTACATTCAAACCTGAATGATAACCAAAAGTGAGGAGAGCTGTGAGGTTAGCGAGTGGAATTACAGTTTTTAATGATAAAAAGATTGAAACGCGCCATAGAAATCATTAAAAACACTCCAAACGCGTTTCCAGCAACATAGCAAACTCCTGGCAACCACCCTTGCATGGCAAGCACCACCTACATTTTGTTCATAAAATAGAAAAATAGTCATTTAATAACATTTTTGCAATTTTTCATTTGCAGATTGGATCTTAAGATTCTTGTTTCGCTAACACAAATGAAGTGATTGTTTCGTTTGTTCTCCAAAAGGTCATGAAGAACATGATGTCACTGGCTGGACCTGATCTCAGACTCCATAGTTTGTTCATTGCCATTGTGTGGTTTACGATGGCCTTCAGGTGAGCAGCTCTTGATGGAGAAGCTTTATTGAGCTTCTTGCTCTCTATGTTGCCTATGCTGGTCATATAATCTCATAAGTGATGGATTTGGAATGCTCTTTTAACGGGTGAAGAGCCGTGTGGGTAAACCTCACTCCACTGGCCTCAAGAGGTGCTGTACACTAGCGATTGGCACTAGAGGCTACAGTCTTTAGCGTGATGTCATACTGAACCAGTGATGCCGGTTCGAATTCCGCTCGGATTCGGCCCAGATCCATCTCACATCTGGTATGCGTTGAATCCACATGTACCATATGTGACCCGGATCTGGGCCGACACTATGTTGCTCTCTGGTACATAGGCAACAACTCTAAGTGATCTGCATTAGCCCTCTTTAATTATTTGAAACAATATTTAAGAATTTATATTAATACACGTCAGTCTTTCATGCTCATCAAGGTTGGGTTTATTTGATTAAAAAAATATAAAAGTATAAAATTTGTATTTATTTAGAAATTCTATCTATCTATTTATTTATTTAATGGCAAAGCTGATTTTCAGCATCATTACTCAAGACTTCAGTGTCACATGATCCTCCAGAAATCATTCTAATATGCTGATTTGCTGCTCAAGAAACAGTTGAAAACCTATGGTTGAAAATTGTTGTGCATCTTAAAGTGTGGAAGTTCAGGATTTTGAAAACGTTCAAAAGAACAGCATTTATTTGAGACAGAAATATTGTATTGTATAAATATTGTAGCATTATGAATGTCTGTGTTGTTTCACAGAATTCTTTCACAAAAAAAGAAATAATTTTTGAACAGGTGTTAAAATTCGTGCCCTATATTTTTATGCCTAATTGCATAGCGCTCACTTATTTAATAAATTATTTATTTAGAGTTTTAAGTATATTTTAAAAATAAATTCACCATTTTCAACAATCAACAATTTTCAACAATTTTTCTTTTGGCTACATGTGCATTGTGGAATTAACTTTTAAATGAAAATTATATTTAATGCTGCCTAGTGAGGACATTTTGGTACTAAATAACAGTATTAATCAATCTTTCACCACATAGTTATTATGGCCTGGGAGCGTGGTTTCCTGACCAGATCAAGTACCTCCAGTTTGAGGAGTACGAGTCCAACGTCAAGATCTTCCATCGTGAGAAAGTGGAACGCTTTCATTTTAACTTCACTCTGCAAAATCAAGTCCACAAAGAGGGGGAGTATATCCATGACAGGTACATTAACTTCGGTCTCTGTCTATAAAGTATGATGTTTTATAGAATAAAGGACTGATGCAGGTACATATTGTTCAAAAGATTAAGATTTGTTAATGTTGAAATAATGTGAAAGACTCTTACGCTCACCGAGGCTGCATTTATTTGATCGAAATTACAGTCAAAACTGTAATATTGTGAAATACTGTAGTTTCACAATTTCAAACTACTGTTTTCGATTTTAATATATTTTAGAATGTAATTTATTCCTGTGAGGCAAAGCTGAATTTTCAGTATCATTACTCCAGTCTTCAGTGTCACATGATTATTTTTCTTGCTATTTAAGAAACACTTTCATTATCATTAATATAGAAAACCATGATAATTTGTTTCAGGGTTCTCTGATAAATAGCATTTTCTAATGAACAGCATTTATTTAAAATAGATATGTTTTGTAACACTGTCTTTACGGTCACTAATTCGCTGAATTATTTTAAAAAAATAATAATTGCACGGTTGTGTATTGGTTGAGCAGTCATTTTTCTTTACTTTACACGCAGGTTTATCAACATAGAAATAAAAAATGTGAAGTTTGAGGAATCCCTGTTTGAGAACTGTTATTTTGAGGACATCAGATCAACAGAGACCTTCTTTGAGAACTGCACCCTTAAAAACACAGTCTTCTACAATACTGGTATGCAATTCATATTTACTTTATATACTAACCTTCATCCTTTAAGATTTTGAATGGTTATTTGGGTTTCCCTTTCATTAATTGTCATCTTCCAATATTTGTGTCTTGTTCCTTACAGACCTGTGGAAAGATTCCAAGTTTTTTAACTGTAAGCTGGAAAATACAACATTTTTGCACCCAAAAAAAGGCTGCCATCTAAATTTCCAAGAGGAAAATGACATCCTGATCTATCTAGTCTGCTTCCTGGGCAGTTTATCTGTGATACCTGGCAACATCGTAGCAGGTCTATTAATGGATAAAATAGGACGACTTAAAATTATAGGTGAGTGGTTACAAGCATTAGACTATTATGCCTTTTCGAATTTTACCTTAAAGGGATATTCCAAGTGTTTTCCCATGCTCCCAAGCACTTGCTGTGGTCTTCCGCCATACAATATAGTTATCCATTTTACACGCTTAGAAAAGCGCAACGTTTTATTTTGTGTCACCGTCCCGTCCTAGGTTTAGTTACACTACTCGTAAAGGGGACATATCATGCAAAATCCACTTTTTTATCTCTTAAATGCATTGTGTTGTATATTTGTTGTGTTTAAAAGTACAAAAAAGATGAAAGTATTCTCTTCAGGCTGCTTCGTTTACATCTTTATAATCTGTTTTGGTCATATTTTTTAACCTGTTCAGATTTTTCTTTCTATTTTGCACAATTACGTCGCAGTATTTGCAGCGGAACTGCCAAATAAGGACATCGACTACCGGTCCAACACTTCAAGCAATCCGCCATTATTATTTCTCGCTCCGATTTTGTAGTCCAAGCTCAATGATGCAGAAGTTACGAGAGGGCAAGTCAAAATCGGTTGTTGGTTGTTCGTTTCCAATACACACTGGAAGCGATAGACCAATCACAACAGACTGGGCCATTTGACCAATCAGAGCAGAGCTGGCTCTCAGAAAGGAGGAGTTTATAAACTGAATCTTTTCAGACACTGTGAGAATAGAGCGGATGTGCAATGGATATTATGAGAAAATTAAAGTGATATTGACTTTGGAGACCTCCAAAAGAAAATTGGGAACCTTAAAAATAGCATAATAGCAGCACTGTGATGGCTTTATCGATAACTTTCAAAGTGTTGATAGTATGTAAATGAATTCTTCTTGTGTGTCTTTGCAGGGGCATCCATGTTAGGCTCCGCTGTCTGCACGTTCTTCCTGCTCCTGTGCTTCAGTCAGTGGGCTGTCGTCCTGTTCCAGTGCCTGTTCTTCGCAAGCAGTGCGGCAGCTTGGAATGGCATCGAGGTCATCACTGTGGAGCTCTATCCTGCCTCGAAAAGGTACAAAAAGTACAACTCTGATAAGTAGAATTAGTGTAAGGCAGATGCTTTTCAACCTGCGAGTTCTTTCTCAAAACTGCATTTACGTGATGAACTAAACTACCGTTAAAAATACGTTTTTTAATGTTTTTCAAAGAAGTCTCTTGTGCTCACCAAGGTGGCATGTATTTGATCAAAAATACAGTGAAAAAGACTGTAATCATAAAAGTAATTGCACCAGGGGGTTAATAAAGAACTTCTGAAGCGAAGCAATTCGTTTTTTGTGGGAAAATATCCATAATTATAACTTTAAAAGCTTCTGGTTTGTGCGTTAATGAGAGTCTAGTTCCAGCGTAAATGTGACCTTTGACCCGACGCATGATGAGAGTTTGGTGAGAGTAGATGACTCTCACAGTTCAAAATGTCTCTTCTGACATTTCTCATTAAAAAATCTCATGTTAGACTTCTAATTCTAATAAAACAATGTTTTATTTTGCTCTATTCTCTTTTCTTCTGCGTTCATCAGTACGTCATGCGTCAGGTCTGAGGTCACTCTTCCACTGCCTTTATCAACCCCCTGGAGCCATATGGATTACTTATATGATGGAATTGATGTGCTTTTTTGGGCTTTAAAATTCACTTGGTACCATTCACTCCCATTATAAAGCTTGGAAGAGCCAGGATAATTTTTAATATAACTCTGATTGTGTTTGGCTGAAAGAGAAAAGTCATATACACTTGAGGTTGAGTAAATTATGTGATAATTTTTATTTTTGGGTGAACTACGGTAACCCTTTATGGTTTTATTCAATGTTTTTATCTGGAAATTTGTAAAGATGAACTTTTTTTCCCTGTTTTTTTTTTTTTTTTTACATTTTCATTAAACAGTGCAACATATTAAAGGCGGGACTTCTATGTCTCAAAGCTTCGATTATTCATGCACTCTTACAAAAATAAAGGTTGTTTATTGGCACCGATAATTCCATAAAGAAGCTTTCACACCCATAGAACTTTTCACAAAGTTCTTTATCTTGGAAAGGATTAAATAAATGAAGAAAAACATTGTTATTTTAAGGTTCTTTGGGGAACCACAAATAGTTCCTCTATGACGTGAAAACCCCCTTTTGGAACCTTTGTTTTGATTTTTTTATCTGTTACGATAGTCACTGTCAGATTACACGATTTTTTTGTCTGTTACGATAGTCACTGTGTCAGATTACGCGATTTTTTTGTCTGTTACGATAGTCACTGTGTCAGATTACGCGATTTTTTTGTCTGTTACGATAGTCACTGTGTCAGATTACACGATTTTTTTGTCTGTTACGATAGTCACTGTGTCAGATTACGCGATTTTTTTGTCTGTTACGATAGTCACTGTGTCAGATTACGCGATTTTTTTGTCTGTTACGATAGTCACTGTGTCAGATTACACGATTTTTTTGTCTGTTACGATAGTCACTGTGTCAGATTACGCGATTTTTTTGTCTGTTACGATAGTCACTGTGTCAGATTACGCGATTTTTTTATCTGTTACGATAGTCACTGTGTCAGATTACACGATTTTTTTGTCTGTTACGATAGTCACTGTGTCAGATTACGCGATTTTTTTGTCTGTTACGATAGTCACTGTGTCAGATTACGCGATTTTTTTTGTCTGTTACGATAGTCACTGTGTCGGATTACGCGATTTTTTTTTTGTCTGTTGCGATAGTCTCTTTGTCAGATTACGCGATTTTTTTGTCTGTTAAGATAGTCACTGTGTCAGATTACGCGATTTTTTTGTCTGTTATGATAGTCACTGTGTCAGATTACACGATTTTTTTGTCTGTTACGATAGTCACTGTGTCAGATTACGCGATTTTTTTGTCTGTTACGATAGTCACTGTGTCGGATTATGCGATTTTTTTTTTTGTCTGTTATGATAGTCACTGTGTCAGATTACACGATTTTTTTGTCTGTTACGATAGTCACTGTGTCAGATTACATGATTTTTTTGTCTGTTACGATAGTCACTGTGTCAGATTACGCAATTTTTTTGTCTGTTACGATAGTCACTGTCAGATTACACGATTTTTTTGTCTGTTACGATAGTCACTGTGTCAGATTACACGATTTTTTTGTCTGTTACGATAGTCACTGTGTCAGATTACGCGATTTTTTTGTCTGTTACGATAGTCACTGTCAGATTACGCGATTTTTTTGTCTGTTACGATAGTCACTGTGTCAGATTACACGATTTTTTTGTCTGTTACGATAGTCACTGTGTCAGATTACGCGATTTTTTTGTCTGTTACGATAGTCACTGTGTCAGATTACGCGATTTTTTTGTCTGTTACGATAGTCACTGTGTCAGATTACACGATTTTTTTGTCTGTTACGATAGTCACTGTGTCAGATTACGCGATTTTTTTGTCTGTTACGATAGTCACTGTGTCAGATTACGCGATTTTTTTATCTGTTACGATAGTCACTGTGTCAGATTACACGATTTTTTTGTCTGTTACGATAGTCACTGTGTCAGATTACGCGATTTTTTTGTCTGTTACGATAGTCACTGTGTCAGATTACGCGATTTTTTTGTCTGTTACGATAGTCACTGTGTCGGATTACGCGATTTTTTTTTTGTCTGTTGCGATAGTCTCTTTGTCAGATTACGCGATTTTTTTGTCTGTTAAGATAGTCACTGTGTCAGATTACGCGATTTTTTTGTCTGTTATGATAGTCACTGTGTCAGATTACACGATTTTTTTGTCTGTTACGATAGTCACTGTGTCAGATTACGCGATTTTTTTGTCTGTTACGATAGTCACTGTGTCGGATTATGCGATTTTTTTTTTTGTCTGTTATGATAGTCACTGTGTCAGATTACACGATTTTTTTGTCTGTTACGATAGTCACTGTGTCAGATTACACGATTTTTTTGTCTGTTACGATAGTCACTGTGTCAGATTACGCAATTTTTTTGTCTGTTACGATAGTCACTGTCAGATTACACGATTTTTTTGTCTGTTACGATAGTCACTGTGTCAGATTACACGATTTTTTTGTCTGTTACGATAGTCACTGTGTCAGATTACACGATTTTTTTGTCTGTTACGATAGTCACTGTGTCAGATTACGCAATTTTTTTGTCTGTTACGATAGTCACTGTGTCAGATTACGCGATTTTTTTGTCTGTTACGATAGTCACTGTGTCGGATTATGCGATTTTTTTTTTGTCTGTTATGATAGTCACTGTGTCAGATTACACGATTTTTTTGTCTGTTACGATAGTCACTGTGTCAGATTACGCGATTTTTTTGTCTGTTACGATAGTCACTGTGTCAGATTACACGATTTTTTTGTCTGTTACGATAGTCACTCTGTCAGATTACGCGATTTTTTTGTCTGTTACGATAGTCACTGTGTCGGATTATGCGATTTTTTTTTTGTCTGTTATGATAGTCACTGTGTCAGATTACACGATTTTTTTGTCTGTTACGATAGTCACTGTGTCAGATTACGCGATTTTTTTGTCTGTTACGATAGTCACTGTGTCGGATTATGCGATTTTTTTTTTTTGTCTGTTACGATAGTCACTGTGTCAGATTACACGATTTTTTTGTCTGTTACGATAGTCACTGTGTCAGATTAC
Source organism: Pimephales promelas (assembly GCF_988280905.1). Taxonomy (NCBI): domain Eukaryota; kingdom Metazoa; phylum Chordata; class Actinopteri; order Cypriniformes; family Leuciscidae; genus Pimephales; species Pimephales promelas. The sequence goes on along the minus strand of NC_142769.1, from coordinate 44,100,536 downwards.
GCAATTTTTTTGTCTGTTACGATAGTCACTGTGTCAGATTACGCGATTTTTTTTGTCTGTTACGATAGTCACTGTGTCGGATCACACAATTTTTTTGTCTGTTACGATAGTCACTGTGTCGGATTATGCGATTTTTTTTTCTGTTACGATAGTCACTGTCAGATTACGCGATTTTTTTGTCTGTTACGATAGTCACTGTGTCAGATTACACGATTTTTTTGTCTGTTACGATAGTCACTGTGTCAGATTACGCGATTTTTTTGTCTGTTACGATAGTCACTGTGTCAGATTACGCGATTTTTTTGTCTGTTACGATAGTCACTGTGTCAGATTACGCAATTTTTTTGTCTGTTACGATAGTCACTGTGTCAGATTACGCGATTTTGACTCCTAAAATCTTGTTGTGGACAAGACGCATGTCAGACTACACATTGCTTCCTGACCAGTCATCGCATGCCATCTTTAACGGCACGCGTGATGTCACTGAGAAGGCAAAACTAGTAGCGAGTGACTTCCAGAAACAAACGTAAACAAACGATGGATGAAGCGGTGAGTGTTGTATTGACTGTCCTGTGTTCAGAAAAAAAGCTAAAAAAAGAAATAAAACCCGACAATTGAAACTTTCCTGGATTGCTCGAAGAGGACAGTATGGGCTGTCAATCTTCCAAAGAGAACTTGAGGTAAAATATTGTTTTCTTATATATTTTTTAGGGCTGTCAAACGATTAATCGCAATTAATCACATCCAAAATAAAAGTTTGTGTTTACATAATATAAATTTACATAAAAGTTTGTGTTTACATAATTGTGGGTGCACTGTGTATAATTAAATTATTATATATATATATAAATACACACACATTTGTATATACTTAAGAAATATTTTCATGTACTGTTTATAGATTTATATATAATTTATATTATATATAAATATAAATATTTTTTTCTTAAATATATATACATGTGTGTATTTATATATATATATATATATATATATATATATATAATATATATATATATATATATATATATATATATATAATATATATATATATATATATATATATATATATATATATATAAAATAATTATACACAGTGCACCCACATATATTATGTAAACACAAACTTTTATTTTCTCTCTTTTGTTTCACGATTTTTGAAAGTTGTGTACGGAAAAGCTTTTGCGCTCCTATTGGTCAACCTCATACATGTGACGGAATCGTCGTGGACGACCGTTAAAAAATTAAACATGCTAGTCTTTTTGTCGTGATGTTGTGAAGCATCGCAGACTCGACGTAGGTTGTCGCTCACTATGATACACTATACGAGATGATACGATCGAATCTTGCGTCCCGACGCCTGTGAATCCCCACGACACCCTACGTCAAACGGATCATGCCAAAATCGGGATAAAATCGTGTAATCTGAACCAGGCATAAAGTTTGTACTTATTCTTCCATACTTTGCTCATTAATCCATCTCTTGTTTCCTCAGAGCCACCGCTTTTGGTGTGCTGAATGGCACATGTAAACTGGCAGCTATCATTAGCACTTTCATCTTCGGCAAGTTTATCGGCATCACCAAGATTATCCCGATCATCCTGTCCTTCTCAGCGCTAGTGTGTGGAGGACTGCTAGCATTTAAGCTACCTGAGACTCGGGAGGTCATTCTTCAGTGAAAAAGCCAAACTCCTCAAGGCCTCAGCGTTTGGTCCAGCTGGACACTGGATGACCGTATGCTTAGACTGATGAACACTGACAGGAAATGGGCTGAATCATGTGAAGCTGAAACAGTGTTATGTTAGAACCACTGTACTGTAGTATTACCGTACTTTCATAGAATTACTTGTAGAGATGTAGATGTTTATGTTGTGAGTAAGAAATCCCAAATGTGGAAATATGGGGCAATATCTTTGCTACAGAATGATTTAGAGGCGAGTAGTGATATCAAATTCCCTTTTTTATATTGGAACAAATAATAACTTTGACTGTAAGTTTAAACTTTTAATGAGATCTTGTAAAAATTGAGTTCACCCGCTCACCAACTTTTGGTCATCAGATAGTTTTTGTTGTGTTGTATTTGTTAACTACGTTGTTATATATTTATTTTCACATTAGACAATTACATTTTCACTGTGTTTTAATTCTAACGTTTTTGGATTCCCATTTTTTTTCAACTATTATTTGTCATGCCTTTCATTAGAAGACATCAAAATTACAATGTTTGTATGGAGATAGACATTTTTAAAATGGACTTATGTGTGAAGTATGTATAATGCTCATTTCCTTTGAGAAAATATGTAGATTATGTGATTTTGATTTTTTTTGTCTCTTGTTTTAAAAGTGTGTGAATACTAAATATGTAGGTATGGCTCACTTTTTTTTCCACTTTTGACCACAGAAAATACTATTCAAATATCCTCCTATACATCAACACTGATTAAACGACTCCTAACATCTTTATGTCAAGAGAAATCTAAAAGAAAATCTTTTTATATTTCATGTTCAAATAAGAAAAGATCAGTTTACCTTTTTGTTTTTTGTTTGTCATGGTTATGTGATGGTATAACAATAAAAAAAAAATATAAAACATAATTTTGCTCTTCAGTGCTTCATGTTCTTTCCCACCACAATATATTGAAATGGGAAAACCACAGTATTTTGGTCTTGGAGAAAGTTCCCATGCTTTTCGGCGAGTATGGGCACATGGAAAGGCACTTGTGAAAACATGGCCAGGGCACAAGTGTGAATCAGTCACACCTCTTGAGATGGTCATTTATTTATGCAAAGGTGTGAAACAAAAATCTACATAAGTCTTTCACCAGATTTACTCAGTTAATTGCTGTGTATTTTATGCAACTCTTCATTTTTATTATTAACATCCTTTTTAATTTCCTAAATAAAACAATGTTTTTGGCTGCATAATATTTACCTCTTAGCACAGCTACATTTACTTCTTTAGGCAACCATCATTTATAGCAATATTTTAAGTGATTCAATACAAGGAATTTGCTTGTGCAATGACAGATTTATTCATGCACAATGTGTTTCTTGGTTTATATCAACCCTGTGATTAAATTGCTTGTCGCATTTCATACCAAGGGTGTGAAGGGCCTCACTTTGTTACACCAGGGCACAGTAAAAATCAAAGCTTGGTAACATGTAAATTGTCAAATGTGCTATCATACTGTATATGCTGCCCCTGCGAAAAAAACCCACAAGGAATATGTATTTTAGTTGAGTTTCTGCGGGAGTTTGATTTGAAGAAAGTGAAAAGAAACACACAGGTGCCAGCTTCACTCATTCTTCTGGAGTGAGGAGGTGCCAAATCTCGCACGCTTCTCATTCACTCTCACAGAGAGGGTGGCCTGGAGGTCACAGTGCTGGTTACAGAGGCCATCAGAGAATTAGTTATCAAGACATGGATCCTGAAAATGGTACCTGGTTACATTATTGCTAAGAGGGCACACAAATCAAAACTATTAAATGCTCATTTGTATCATTTAAAACCCCCCAGGGTGTTTGACGTGATAACATCTTTGGAAATTTATGGAGAAGCTGCTTGTGAGATTGATTTAGTTTCCCAGTGTGATTATATTCTCTTGTTTAACAAGTTGAATGTTTATTTGAGCATTGTCCATGGTATAGGGCCATGGTAGCATGGAATTCATTACCTAGTTTTTTGGTGAATGAAGCTAGTAAGAGGGTCTTTAAAATTAAACTGAAATTGTATTTATTTTCTCAAGTTTGTATATGATTTCTTTTTTTTTTATTTATTTTTTCTGTTTTGTTAAAGAATGTGTTATGTAAGTGAAAGATTGTGACCTAAGTATAAGTGGGCTCTTAGTTCATGATGTTGATTTAAAATTTAACCAACTTAAATTAAGGAATATTTTTCAGTTCATCTTCTACTAAATGTTTTTGTTTATGTTGTATGGTTTATGGTTAGTTTGTTGTATGAATGTATGTTTATTTTGTAAAAAAAAAAAAATGATATAATAGTGATTTTTGACCACAGGAAGAACAGCACTCATATGAATATGAGATAGCTGATTGTTGGATCAATAAACAATTGAATTGAATTCAATTGAATTCAATTCAATTCAGTCCCTGTTTCAAATAAAATCATTTCCATTAGATACCATATTCACTTTCACACAGTTGCTAAAATGTCAAGTTGCACTCTCTTCATTTCACAGTCCTGCAAAGATGACAGAAAAGTTACTAAGTCTAGCCCATTTTCAGTGCTGCTCCTTGTTTTCTGTCTTCAGCTTTATTTCCACTGCATGAAGCTTTCAGAAAACTTCAGGCCTGCTACGGATGAATGAATGAACCGTTCGTTTTAAAATGTTCCCGGTTTTATTGACATTTATCTTGACATCCTTCAAACATTACAATGCTAATTATAACTTGTTAAAAAAAGTAACTTTAAATACATTTCACCAGCTAATTCTCTAACTCTTTATTTTTCTGCGTCGACGTTCAAGCAGTCTCGCGACCACTAACGTCATCGCTGTGATATGACACACATTCCACCAGGCGTTGTTATTAATGGATCAACTGCAGATAGTGTTAACTGGGGACATGCGCCTAATTTTACGGCTCTGGCATTTCTGCTTCGACATGCGTTCAAAGCTCTCCTAGTTTCATACGGAATCAAAACAGTAAGTAAACGCCTAGCATTTACCTCAACAATCACCCAGAACAATTATAGCAACCACATGGCAACAGGCTAACAAGCACACCCCACAATTCTAAACTGATTCTGAGACGCCGTGGCGTGTAGGCTATTCTATGTTAAATAAATTAGTACTTTTATTCAGCAATGATGCATTCAATCGATACAAGGTGACAAGAAAGACATTTATAATGCTACAAAAGATTTTTTTTTTCCAATAATGTTGCTCTTTTGAGCTTTCTGTTAATCACAGAACCCTAAAAAGCATGTATCAGGATCCACAAAAATAAAATGAAAAATAACTTTTTTGTGGCACTAAACCAATCTATTGTAATCTAAATACATGAATTACTTACTTATAAAATAACTTTAGCTCTTTTAATCTATTTATTTTAATCTAAATAGATTAAAATAAATCTATTGTAATCTAGCGTTAAATACATTCAACTAAACGTGTCCTCAGTCAGTGCTCTGCTCAATATTATGATTTCTTATAAACATGTATTTATTGAATTTTAACAGTTAACAAGGATACATGTTGATAAATTTAACAAAGCGTATAACAGTCAAACTAAAAAAGACCCCCCCCCCCAAAAAATAAATAAATAAATAAATAAATAAAAATAAATAAATAACACTGGGTAAAGACATTATGTAGGCTAATCATAGTATAGGAAATACAGACAGTTGGATAGCCTATCACTTTCAAGTTTCCAGAGATTTTTCAGCTTCACAGTTCTCCAAAAATTCCAGATCTCTTTAAATTCAGCTGATCCTTTTCATTGTGTATGTTAACTTTTCAAGGATAAGGCATGCTGATAATTCTTTCAGCCCGCGATCAATAGAATGGCTCTTGACATCTTTCCAACACAGAAAGATTAAGCGTCTAGCTTGTACTAAAACATAAGTCTGTAATTATCCTCTCTTAGAATGATTTCTGAAGGATTAATTAAAAAAGTTAAATATTTCACAGTTTTACTGTTTTTACTTATTTTCAATCAAAAATATGCAGTGAGCCTACAGGAATTCTTTCAAAAACTGTAAAATCTTAAAAAAAAACTGTAAAAATAAAAATTCATTTTTTTATAAAATGAAATAAAATATATAAATACAAGTAGGCTATTTCATTATTTACCAAAAAAAAAGGTTATTATAAATCACTCGTAATTTTTTTCTTCTCATTATCACTTTGAATCTCTGAATGAGGCCCACTTCACTGGGCGAATGACTATCTCGGCCACTAAACTGCAAAACTGGTCGCCGGTTTGTGTGAATGTCACACCTCAAGTGCAATCTGCTAATGGAGTTTATTAAGCATCATTAAACATCATTAAGGTCAGTTACTCTGCTTAGCTCTTTGAAATACAACCCCATACAGACAATTAGCAGTGCTTTTGAATTATTGGGCTGATGATTGGGACTGTATCTTAAATCTAATATATAATAGGCTGCTTTAGTGGAATTTGTCAAATGACTCAAATGTTTTACCTTTCTAGTTTAACCTAAAACTAAATATATAAAATTACTATTGAAATATTGTTACTGTTGAAAAGTTTAGAGTCGGCCTGATTTTTAAATGTTTTCGAAAGTCTTTTCAAATTTATTTGATCAAAACCTGATCATAACTCCAGTCTTCAGTGTCACATGATCCTTCAGCAATCTTTCTGATATGCTGATTCGCTGCTCAAGAAACATTTCGTATTAGTTTTAATGTTGAAAACAGTATTTTTGTGGAAACCATGCCGCATTTTTTAGGAATATTTAATGAATAGAAAGCATTTATTTGAAATATAAATATTTTGTCTTTACTCTAACTTTCCATTTAATGAATGCTTGCTAAATTTAACATTAGATGTTTATTGGTGCATTTGCTGTATTTTTTTTTTGCTTTATGGCAGATTTTTATGTGAGATATATACAGAATGAAATACTTTTTTCACCCATTTTTTGGGGGTGATTCTTACATTAAAATAGATTCAAGAGAAACCATACATTGTTTGGTCAGATGTACAAGATCAGTTCTCTGGAAGAATAGCTGCACTGGTTTGTTGTTTTGAAGAGGAGTCAAAATTCACACCTCTGCTCCTGTGGCCTCTCAAAGCCTTTCCCAGACAGACCCAGGCCGAGTCCTGCGGTCTCAGAGACAGCAATGGCTACCGCAAGCCTGCAGAGGTGTCACCTCACACCTCTGAGTCCCACATATAAACCTCCAGCCCTCAGTCCAGCCTTCATTCACTCTCAAGAGTCACAACATGGAAAGCTCAAGCCACAGCCAGCAGAACCAGTGGATCTATTCAAGCTCGGAGTCGGAGTTGTACAGCGTTTCCTCTCCGGACACCGTCTCGACAGACCAGGGCTTCTCTCCGTCCCACCGGACCCAGCCTGCGTGCTCCAAATCAGCCAAATCCACATGTGTCGACAAGAGAAAGCGCAGGTTAATAAGGCTGAAGAACCCAAGCGAGCAACGGCAGAACGCCAGTGAGAAGGAGAAGTTGAGGATGAGGGATCTGACCAAAGCCCTCCACCATCTCAGGACGTACCTGCCTCCGTCCGTAGCTCCCGTGGGCCAAACCCTGACCAAGATCGAGACGCTACGGCTCACCATAGGCTACATCTCGTTTCTGTCAGCTCAGCTGGGTCTGAGTGCAGAAGAACTGAAGCACAACTCCAGCGGCTGCTCATATTCTCCAGAGATCGTTGGCTATTTTCAGTGCAGGTCTATGGCTGGGCATTGCGTCGGTGATGGACAGTATGAGGGAAAACCAAGTCATACAGTGGATCAGTATCCACAGCAACATTCAGCGGAGCAAAACGTCTCTGCAAATGGTGACGGTTTCGTCCAGTCACAACAGTGTGCTCAGTCAACACAGACATACCAGGTATGTAAATAATACTTCATTACTTTGAAGATCTATTGTCAAGTCACCTTCGTTTTATATAGCACTTTTAACAATATAGATTGTTTCAAAGCAGCTTTACAGTCAAAATAGGAAATTAAAGTAACAGATTATTTTGGCATTACAGCAGCTCTAGAAAAAAGTTTGATTTGATTGATTCACTTCTGTCGCAACTATCATTGGTTATAGGCCAATATGTACCTGGCCTATACTCTAACCTAAAAACAGTAATAATATGAAATATTATTATAGTTTAAAACGGTTTTCTATTTCTGTATATTTTAAAATGGATTTTTTTTTTTTGATGTGAGATGTCTAATCAATTCTCTATCCTCGATTTCAGGTTTATGGGAGAAACTTAGGCTATCATCTTGTTCCTCAAGGAAACTGGAGCTGACAGCAGAAACCTCTCCATCACATCCAAAGCAAAAATGATTCCTACTACTGTTTTGTGTACAGTAAATGCGAACATGTGGATGTTTGGCATCCTATCTTGTGAGAGCAATAAATGTGAACATAAGTTAATCCTGATATTCTTAAAATGTATTGTATGTGTTATCAATGTCTGTTCTCTGTAAATACAAAACTATATTTGATATGTATTTATAATAAAACATGTATTATTAAAATAGTTTCTTTTGTTCTTGTCAATTTTGGATATTTACAGATCCTACATGGGTGTTGATTACAATTTTGAATTTTAGTTATTAATATGTTCGTTAAAATTGTGTGTATTATTTTCTGTACTATGCATATATATATATATATATATATATATATATATATATATATATATATATATATATATATATATATAGTATATATATATATAAAATTGCAAAAAAATATGCAGTCCTATGTTTTGGATCGAATGATTGTGTGGGAAAATACAATTTTAAAGTGGTGTGTTTCACCTAAAATTCATATAAATGTGGAGGTGGCGAGGAGGGCTTTGCTCTCTGAAGGTCAAAGAATCACCAGGGGCAAAAGGCAAACACTTTAACTAAAGTACTATGTTTTGCATAATATCTAATACTTTTTAATAAATGAATATATAAATGAATATGAAATGTGATCTGGAAGCTTTGAAGGAGATCCCATACATATCAGTAGTAACAATAGATTCCTATCATGTCTAATAACTTTTTTTTTTACTTGATTTGACAGTAGATCTCTGAAGTTCTGACAGGAATCTCTGCGGCTATTCAGACGAACTAATCAACTCTCTTTGTATTTACAAAAGTACAATGATTTATTTCCACATCCTTCTGAAAGCAATAGCGTCAGATGCTAATGTTGCTGCTACAAGCCAAGATGCAAGAGGCTAAAGCGGATGATGGCTAAAGTCAATTCAGTCCGCCGGACAAACGGCTGAACACACACTTCTGGACTGTGACTGATCTCACACCTGGAACAAATAAAACACGAATGAGTTTTATTGAAAAAATTCATTACACTAAGAACACGTGAGAAAAGTTCCAGTTCATTACACTTAGACCAGGTGAGATTTTCAAAATAGGCCTACATCTAAAAGGGGGCGGGGGTTGATTGCGATTTCACTTTTTTCATTTTAAATAGTGTGTAATGTTTCTGTTGGTGCATGAACAGTATCTGCAAAGTTGCAGCGCTGAAAGTTGAGTGTAAGCAGAGATATCATCCTTTAAAAATCAGGAAGTATATTGCCTACAAAAACGACTCGATTGGGACTACAGCTGGGTTTAGACGTCACTAACCCGTACATTTGCATCAACCCCTCCCTCCGGAAAATGCAAAAAAGGGCATGCGCATATTTCTGCAGCTGTCGAGTGTGTTGTGTTCAACCAGCTGTCAGGTCTTCTGTGTTTGAGCTTCCCACGGACGCTGTACTTTGTCAACAATGGATACAATTTATGTTAGATTATGTTCCTGAAAATGACAATCGTAATTTAGCTCTCTGTGCTGCGCATATACAGCTTCCAGAATCTCCACGAATTCAACACCGGATTCAACAAGAAACTGTTACTAAAACATGAAGCAGTTCCAAGTTTAAAACCAGAGGCAGCAGTTGTTGGGCCACAACCTGTAAGTAGGCTAAGACTTCATCATTTTAAATGTATTTGAATGTATAATTCCAGATGTAGCCTTGTGTTTTATTTTTTTCAAATGCCAGCGCTGACTTTATATGGACACTCGGCTAATAGTTATGCTATTTTGTGTCTACGACAAACGTGTACAAACATTATGGACCTGAATTTTGTATAAGTACTAATGTTTTAAACGTATTTTTCATGTATATATATGCTTTATGACGTTATTTTCGATTTGATCAAGACCGTAAGCTAATGTAACGCTGTTTGTGTTTAACATTAGTAGCCAGTCAGTTGCTAACTTGCTATTGTTGCCAGTCAGATGCTATTGTTGTGTTAAACAAACATGTATAAAGTTAAAAAATGTAGCAAATTATCATTCAGAAACGTTTAGACTCTGATTCAGACTCTTTCATCTCTTTCTCTACTCTTTCTCGGTCGGTCTGATTCTGCCTCAAACTGATAGTTCACACCATTATTTACGTTTGAGCGCAGGCACGTTTCGCCCGTAAAGGTAATGGGCGTGAAGTATCCGGACAACGTGAGCGACAGTTTAGCCAATCACCACACACCAGCCCAAACTAACCAATCTGAGCCCACTGCCTGTTTCTGAGGGAGTGGTTTCATAGAATCAGGAAGTCGACCATTCGTTCAGGGGACAGAGGAGAGCGCGGCTTACAATAAAGGTAAAGTTTATGAAAAGTAAGACTTTTTTAAATAAAAGAAAAACCACGAATATATGTTATATTGCATCCCATAAACAGAATCATGCAAAGAAAACCATTTGTTTTGAATGATCTTGTCAGATCAAGCTGATGCTCTGACTTCTGCTGCAGATCTGTGGACATCTGGAGACGCACTGTAGAGAATTGTAGGCCACTTTTTACTGGTAAGTAACATAAGAAATTTGGCATTATCAGGACCCACATATATTCCCCCATTGCATTATTGTACATTATAATCAACATTAAATATAGTACTTTAATGTAGTACTGACACTAAAATTCTGAAAACTTTTTCTCGCAGTCATCATTTTTATTTTGGGTGGAGTGGACTATCCACGATACATATTGTCACTATATCCACAATATTATTGTTGCTTTTTTGTATTGTGATATATTGTGGCAGGATATATTGTTACACCCATATTTAAAACCATCCTAAAGGGGCAGAAAATTTGCCGTTACTCATTTAGGTTTAAATGAAGTGACTTTGTCATGTAGGATTTGATTTTCTCAGGGCTAGCAGGAGTTAGCATGTGAGCTAGCACACATCATTTACCGTCGGTACTTGGATGTTTCCGTCTCGTGATCCTTCATCATCTCTCTCTGATTTGAGCTCTTTTTGGTGGATTTCTGACATCTGAAACAAGAGAGACTCTTACAGATGTTGCAGTTATTTTTCTTCCTCTTCAGACAAGAGGGTAGGCTATTCATAGAATTACATCTTGACTGTACGATTTCTTTAAAGGGTTATTGAACTCTTTATTTGCATTTAATCAATGCCTACAAACGGCTAAATAATTATAAACATATACAGTGAAGTTGCAAACATATGTTTATTTATTAAAAATAAATATGTGAAGTTGTCTGTTAAATACATTGTGTTGAAAATCTTAATATTTGAAGTGAACAGTTTTATAAAATTGCATTGGCTGAAACGTAGCGGCTTCTGTTGTGTATTTAACAATATAAACATATTCATATTTATTTTTCTACTTTATTAAAAGACACGAAAAAAAGAGAGAGAACCCTGCACGATATCAGGGCTGCCAACTCTCGCGCATTCAGCGCTCTCGCGCCACACGTCCATTTTGTCATGCAGAGAAAAATAATCACGGAGCAAAGAGGACATGTAGGCCTAATGCGCTAAATCCTTATATGGCTAAATCACAAAAGCATCCTCGGCTTTCATATTTTGTAAGTTTAATTACGAAATTCAAACTACAAATATCGTTTTGGCGCTTTAATTATGGCGTGGAAGATCGATAGCGTCTCAGATGAAGTGAAGCGGGAGCGCGCTCATCTCCAGGCATTTTGTAAGTGGCATTAAATGTACACTACGGTCAATTATATGTTTATAGAAGCCATAATAGCTATATGACACAAATATTATTTTGTCAATAATTAATTTATGGTTTCTACTATCTAAATGTAAGAAAGAGAGTGGAGTATGGCACACATTTGGCATAAAACAAACAAATAAATATCAATAACTAAACTATAACATGAACACGTCTAACATTCTTCAAAACTAGCCTAACTTACATATCTCATCCTCTCAACATGCTCCCATATTCAGGATTAATTTGATAAATCCAACCTGCCACTAGATGTCAGTAATGTCTTGGTGTGTAAAAGAACATGGTGTGTAACAGCACTTATTCAAAAGCAAAAAAGTAAACATTTTCATCTGCGTTGTGAACATAGGCTTGTTGATTCATGACTGTTTTACGACAATTTTGTTGTAAGACTGGATATTTTTTTACCACACTATTATGCTAAATGTAATACCATGTTTTTTTGGATATACAAAACATAGCCTACTTTTTATTTTGCAAGGGAGCATTTAAATTGATTGATGGTGACAGTAAAGACCTTTAAACTGACAAAAACACAAATGTTGCACCCTATTTAAAAAAAAAAAAATCAGTAGTGTACATAATGGCAAGCTTTCCTGACATGAATGCCAGTTAATGTCCTTCAGTGTTCTCTATTTCCTTGCATATTGGAGCGCTCTGTAAATATTATGGTAATCATTCAGAACAATTGTATTTATATCAAAATATTACCCTATGATACACAACAGTACCATGGTACTGCCGAAAGTAGTTTATTCTAAGCACTAATACATCCCCTAACATTTAGGCTCCCTCAGAAAACAATACAAGAGTAGAACTTAAGTATTTGGGCAAAATGGATTTGTACAGGTTTTTAGACTATATTTCATCCTCATTAGATGTTTTTTTTCACATCTGTCTCCCTGTTTGAAATGAGTTGCAACCAGAGAATATCTGATATGTTCTGTTTCAAAGAATCGTATAAAAGCAAAGCTACTGAATCTGGCACAAGGCTGCATCATAATAAGCGAAGCAAATGTGACATCCTGGTTGACTACATCAATAACTGGAAAGGAAATGACTTTGACCTCTGATGGTCACAAATATTAGTTATTTTGTGTGTTGTAGTAGATTCCATCTAAGCACCAGGCATGATCTCTCAGATGTGATGTGTATTCAGATGGTGACAAGTGAAGCTTATTGTTGCTAATGAAGTTCAACTGCATGTGAAAAGCCATTCACACCACTAAGTCTAGCCTAAATCTAGCTTTTGAGACCCCCTTCACATGACATAATGTGAGTGAGCTACATTTTAAATGCATAGAACAGTTGTGTGTGAATTACAGTATGTTGTGGAATTAGCCCACAAAGTTTATTTTGGCAGCTAATAAGGGATATTTGATGTGCAAATCCCAATGTCAAATACACACATTCAGCTCTTTCATCTTGGAAGGCAAATACACAATTAAAATGTGTGAATGTCTAACAATCACGTGTTAATCGGCTCATAATCACATGGGTGTTAAACTAAGTTAGAGGAAATCCCCCAAATTAGGTTGTGACGCCCTCTCTTTCTGGTAGGTTAGTCAGGTTTATTTCATGTCAATGCCATATCTGCAATCTAGAAAAAAAGTCATATGTTGAAAAATGACTAAAAACTGCATTATTAATTTCAGTGCAGTTGTTGGCGACGAAAAACTTTTATTTTTAATCCTGTTTTCAAAAGTGTTCAGGCCCCCCAAATGCTGTTGTCATGTAGGCTAAAGGAACGGCCAAAACAGTTAGGTTTATTTTTATTATTTTTTTTAGCTAAAAACTAGAATGCCTGTCAGAAATAATGTTGAAATACATGATAACTTGGATTCCTGTTAACATTTCTGAGGTGTAGAACTTCACACGTATGATTGAGAAACTACAGTACACATTGAGAAACTGTCTTAAATCTAGTTAAAATTGACATTTAAAAGCATCAATTGCTTACATTTTTGAGCACATCACTAAAATCTTATAGATAACATTATAAATGCATATAATTGTGTGTATGTGTGTCTCTGTTGATGCAGGAGTCAAATGCGACACTTCTGTTTGTGGGAACTGCGGTCACTGATCTCGTCCACCACCATCATCTGCTTCATCACTACAGGAGCCCTAAGAAGGTGTCATATTCAGACCCCTGAGGTCAAAATTTCATGTCTAGCTAAGAATGCAATCAAAGTGGTGTTAATCATGTTAAATTGAGGAATGTCTGTGATGTGATTGTGTTTTTCTCATGGTCCTCTCCACACATATATTTTGATAGAAGGCAGATCAACTATGTTCTATCTGTTGGTAGAGCTACTGTGTTTTTCAGTCAGTGGAGGATTTGGATTTGGTATCAAACATTGTCTGCTCTGACCTTGAAATATCCAGATGCTCTGGACTGTTCATGAGGCAAATACACAGAAATAAGTTCTTCATTACGGCTGATCAGCTTCAGAGGGAGTGCTGCACTAATCAAAACTTCTCTGAAATGCTGTATGGATGCGACTAAAGAACATTTCAACTCGTTGTACTAGTTAAAGGGATGGTTCACCCAAAAATAAAAATGTTGTCATCATTTACTCACTCTCGTGTTGTTTTAAACCTGTGAGAGTTTCTTTCTTCTGTTAAAGGAACCAGACAGTTAGTAACCCCAGGACGGTACCCATTGACTTCCATAGTATTTTTGGAAGTCATTGGGTGCTGTCAACTGTCTGATTAATAATATTCATTTAAATATTTTCTTTTGTGTTCAACTCATACAGGTTTTAAATATCTTGAAGTTAAGTAATGACAAAATTAAAATTTTTGGGTGAACTATTCCTTTTAACAAATAACCTGGTTATCAGGATGTAGGTTCAAATGTTTATCTATAAGGGAAAGTGATGTAACTGCTCAGTATCTATCTATCTATCTATCTATCCATCCATCCATCCATCCATCCATCCATCCATCCATCCATCCATCCATCCATCCATCCATCCATCCATCCATCCATCCATCCATCCATCCATCTACTTACCTATCTATCCATCTATCTATCCATCTATCTATCTATCTATCTATCTATCCATCCATCCATCCATCCATCCATCTATCTATCTATCTATCTATCTATCTATCTATCTATCTATCTATCTATCTATCTATCTATCTATCTATCTATCTATCTATCTATCTATCTATCTATCTATCTATCTATCTATCTATCTATCTATCTATCTATCTATCTATCTATCTATCTATCTATCTACCTACCTACCTACCTACCTACCTACCTATTTATCCATCTATCCATCTATCCATCTATCTATCTATCCATCTATCCATCTATCCATCTATCCATCTATCCATCTATCTATCTATCTATCTATCTATCTATCTATCTATCTATCTATCTATCTATTTATCCATCTATCCATCTATCCATCTATCCATCTATCTATCTATCTATCTATCTATCTATCTATCTATCTATCTATCTATCTATCTATCTATCTATCTATCTATCTATCATTTAAACTATTGTGTTGTGTGCTCGGGCTGTTTCTGGACATCACACCTCAGATCTGAGGCTGGAGAAGCTGCTCTTTCCCACAGACCCCCTACTTCTGGTGTCACTTCTCCTCTCAAGTACTGACTGGAATCCTCAGAGGTGCCAACTCGCACCTCACGGAGGATATATACAGGAAGAACATGGTCCACCAGCAACCACAACCTCATTCAGCAACTCTACAGCCATGGATATCTCCAGTTCTGCTCTTCAGCTCCAAGACAACTGCGCTTTCCTTTTCGGCTGCGAGAACATCCTGGATCCGAGCTACGGCGTATCAGATGCGGGCTACTACAGCGCTGGTAGCAGCCTGTCTCCAACCTCTTCCATAGATTCCTGTGGCTTCTCCCCTCCAGCATACTCTTGCGGAGCGGGACACGAAATACTTCAGATCTTCCCACTCGACAGAAGCACCACCCAGGAGAAGAGCAAGGGCCAGCCACCCAAGAGAACCGGGCGGCCAAGGTCAAAATTCCCTGGGGTGAAGCGGGAAACCGCAAGTGAACGGGAAAAGCTGAGGATGAGGGATCTGACCAAAGCTCTTCAGCATCTCAGGACGTACCTTCCTCCATCAGTGGCTCCTGCTGGGAAAACCCTGACCAAGATTGAGACGCTACGGCTCACTATCCAGTACATCTCCAGTCTGTCTGCTCAGCTTGAATTCAGTGAAGACGAGGCAAATCGTGGAAATCAGGCCGAGGTCGTCACCGCATCAACCATGTTTGACAACTTCAACTTCAACCCTTCAGTTCCTCAAAGTTTACCAGCTCAGCAGTTCCCATCTATGACCTGTTATCAGGTATGTACAGTATGTTACTTAGATACTATTTATATACTATAAAGTCCTATTACTACTACTACTGTTTATTATGAACTGATTAAATATGTAGTAAATTTAAACTTTATAGGCAATATTGTACATCAATTGTTGTCGATGTTATTGTGTTTTTATTCAAAGTTTAAATTAATAACAATTTAAATATATTTTCCATGTTTTTTATTTATTTATTAGTTTTTTGTCTATATTAATTTTATTTTGGTTGTAATTACTTTACTACATCAAGTTAATCTAAGTGAAAATGAGAAATGTTTCCTTGGCAATAATAAAAAAAATAAAATATAAGTGTAAGTTTTTATACATATTTGATTTTTAGTTAACATTTATGTTATTTCAAGGTATGAAAAATATATTTTTAATGTTTTTAGTTTTGGTTTTAGATTTAGTTTCTTAGTTGTTGTACTGTGTAGAAAAATACATTGACCATATCTTAAATTTAACAATTAATAATAACTTAAAACAATACAAATAAGGTACATATAAAAAAAAATGCTCCTGTTCTTTTTTTTTAACTTGATCTGCGTTTTATTTTTCCAGACTCAGAATCCAGTCGAAGGCGATTTCCTGTCATTCCCAGCTCATGATTTTTGGATTCCCCAGCAACACAATTTCTTCCATGGACAGTGCTGATCCGATTAAACCAGACTGACATGTACAACCTGAATGGAAATATAAATCTGTGCAATGTCTGTAAGATAATGAAAATTAAATACTTTATTTTTGTATATGTTTGTATAGCTATTTATATTTTTGTATGTAAAAATATATGAATATTTATGAATTGTATTTTTTCCCCTGGCAAATAAAGCCTTGAAAAATTACATCACTTGTTTGAGTCGTTTTTAACTTTATATACAAATGATTTCAATAGTGTGTGCGATCCCTTTATTCAACACAAACCATAAAGCAGCTTCCTAATGAGAGACAGCTGGGTGATGGTCATTCCTCGTTGTTATTCACGTTTAAGGAAACCCTCCTGCAGAGTGAGCATTAATGTGGGCAGGATAGTAAACTAACTCTCACAGGTGAGATCCTTTAATACCCCTCAGGTTGTAAACAAAGCTCTGTGGGGCTCTTCCTCTGAAATGCAAGAGTCTGATACCTCTTTCAAGCAATTATGCATTAAACATTCACATGATGTGTTTCATAATGCAACATAGACCTATCTTAAAGTCACCATGAAATCAAAACAATTCTTATTTTTTATTTTTCTGTCCACAGAAAAATATAAAAATATATATTTTTTAAATATTCATGTGCCATTGTAATCTTCAATCAAAATAACTTCCCTTCCCTCTTGCAGGGACATCTCTTCTCTCATAATGTGTTTACTGGCGTGAGGGCGGGACAACCTGTCAATCACATGAGATCCACCAATAGCACACACAACCATCTATTCAAATCCCGATGGACAAAAGTAAGTCCAAGTCTACATAATACAAGATAATCATAACTACCGTTTCAAGCCGATTTTAAGTACCCATGGTGTCAACAACAAGGCGGTGTGTTGAGTATCTCAGGATGCCACATACATACAGTATAAGTTTGCACAGCAAAAAAAAAAAAACTTTGCTGTGACTTTGTTTAAGATAAGCACCATTAGTGACGTGTGTGACAGCTGTTCTTCAATGTCCATTTATGTCGTAAGTGTCTTAAAGGTGACAAGTCTGCAGCTGCTTTCAGACCCCATAATAATGAATGACTTCCTCACCCTCCCTTCCTCCCATTTGTGCAGTCTTGTCTACTTCCTCTGTTGAGTCCCTAATGACACAGAAGAATTAACCACGTTCATCTTACAGAATAAAGAAGTCCTGTTACATCTTGGCCTGTGTTATGGACAGTCCATTACACCATTATGTGCAAAATAAGTATGTTTCCCACTAATTTCCTCCAGATGTTTTAGAAACAACACATACACACACATACTGATATTCCTATCATTATGAGGACAATCCATAGACTTTTACTGTACAAACTGTATAGCCTATACTAACCCTAAACACATTTTCAGCATTTTTACATTTTCAGAAAAGAATTTCATTTGATTCATAAGATATTTTCCTTATGGAGACTCAAGGTCAAAAATGATTGGTATTACTATACTTGTGGGGACATTTGGTCCCCATTACGTAGGGTTTACCAGGCGCACACATATTGGGTTTCTATTTCCTAACCCCAAACACAACTCTCACAGAAAACTTTCTACATTTTTACATTTTCAAAAAAACGGAGACCAAAACATATCCCCACAATAACAAGGATCTTCGTTGGGACATTTTTCTCCATAACTTAGGGTTTACCAGGACCACACACACAAGACTAGAGATCATGAGCATAAATAGATTTGATATTTATTGCAAAATATAATTATGAGTAATAAAATACCACAAAATAGTTTAATCATCTAATTTGTTCTGAGGCACAGAACAGCTGATAATGAGACTTTATTAGAAAAAGTCTCTATTATTCACAAGGAGAAAAAAAAATACATATATATATAGTAAAAGAGTCAAATATTGTACACAAATATATAGAATATTCATATTGACATTGCTTTTAGACTGACTGTTCAATCAGCCAATTCATCACATGCTCTTTGTTTTCAGATACCCATTTAAAGTTGGCTTCAGTCTGCTCAATGGCCTCTTCTATTGCATTCAGGCTAGTATTAAAACTGCTCGCTGCAATGTCTTCTTTGAATCGTTGTAACTGTGATTTGCCAAAGAAACGGAGAGAAAGAAAGAGATAAATACACACTTTTTCATATTTTCAGCAAGACACATGCTACACATCTCAAAAAAAGAAAAAGAAAAATATATTACAGCATGCCAACAGACCATTCATTTAATTTATAAATTAAAAATACAAATTGTTACATTGTAACCAGTGTTCAAGTTTGGGGTCAGTATTGTTTTAATTTAACATTGTAAATAATGATCAATTAATACCTTTATTCAGCAAGGATGCATTCAAGTTGATCAAATAATTTATTTTATATTTGTCAAAAACATTTGAACAACTTGTGATTATTAATCATATAATCATAGGAATAAATTGCATTTTAAAATAGCCTATATTATGATAGAATATTTAAATTGTAATAATAATTCACAATATTTTTACTATATTTTTGATCAAATAAATGAAATCTTAGATAGCACAAGAGAGAGTGAAAAAAGCATACCAATCTTAAACGTTTGAACAGCATTGCATTAATGTTTGTTTTATATTTGACCCATCCAAAAAGCAACCTCTTATTAAAATAGCACAAACCTGTTGCAGTTCAAATTCTGTAGAAAACCTTTTTGTGGCGCCGGGAATCAGATCATCAAATGAGGGTCCTGCATCGGAACTATAGATACCGTATGACGTAACAGAAAAAGTCAGTAGAGAGTAAATACTTTGTGTTTTGCTGAAAGAAGGAAATGCACTACTTACTCTTTATTTATATACTCCCAGTTGGCTCTGAGGAAGTCCCAAGCCAACGGCTGCCCTATTACATTGCCCGAAACATACACAATAGCAAAGAGAATGCCCTGGTTCCTAATCAGGTTTGGATCTGTTGTGTATTCCAGGTACCTTTAAAAAACAAAAGGCAATTACCAGCGCAGTCTCATCCCAAGACGTCATATAACTGACGTCTTGGGACGTCTTTTGACCATACGTCAACATCCGCCTTTTTAGGGTACCCTTAATCGTCGGTTAGATGACATTATCGGATCCTAACCCTACCCCAGAACTAAACCTACCCCTTCACCTAACCGACGTTAAAGGTAAAGCGTCAGTTGTATGACGTCATGTAACTGACGTTTAAGGGTACCCTAAAAAGGCGTATGTTGACGTATGGTCAAAAGACGTCCCAAGACGTCAGTTATATGACTTCTTTGGATTAGACTGTGTTACAATTACATGAGTATTTTTACATCTACAAGTTGACTTTGAAAGCATTAGATCCCACCCTCTCGACCCTAAAGGCATTCCTCCTCCAAGCAAACTAAAGCGTCACGAGACGGCGTTAAACTACCTCATGTCTCAAAGCACATGACATTACAATAGTAATGAACATAACTTAAAGAGCACTGACCTGTACCCCCTGACTGCTGCAGATTAATTTTGTCGTTGATAGTGTTGCCATTGAAAAGCATACAACAGAGTCACAAAACGCTCAGAGTATAACGTCATGGATTTTTCATCTCTACCAAGTTACAGTAGTTATGCCGTGAAAGCAGCATAAGCTTGTTGTTTTGTATCGGGAGGAATTGTAAAAGGTGGCCGCTGTTTTGGTTACTCAGCGTCTGACGTCTGTCAATTTCCCTGTCTAAATACACTGGCGGTTTTTGCTCTTGACCATTTGTCTACTTACATGACATATTTCCTGTATTTGGCCCAGGTGTTCAAGTAGGCGTGTTCAACTTGCAATGGAATATTTTCCTCAACATCTCACGATTTCGGGGCCTGAAATACCTGCCTTTAAACACCTTACACGGCTTGCAGTCTATGAGGTAAACTTAACGCTATTGGCTATTTAAAATGGCGAGGAGCCATTAAATATTTCCCCCCTTAGCTTCCTGTTTCAATGGAAATTACCTCAATGCATCATACCAAGGCACTTCAGTGGCCTTTAAAACAAATTCATTGAAATAAACACTGTCTTGCATGCTACAGTGTTCAAAAGGTTAGGGTCAGTAAGATTTTTTATATGTTTTTAAAGTCTCTAATGCTCATCAAGGCTGCATTTGCTTATGCTCACCTGTTTAACAGCCATGGCTCTTTAGTGCATGCTAGACCAGATAATAGGTCATCTTCTTCTGCAGCAATAGTACTGTTCTTAAACATCTCCCATCCAAAATTCCACTCCTCAACACCACCAGCAGCAATGGCATTACAGTACACCGTGCTTCTCAGATTTGGGGGAATTCTTGAGTGAAAAAAAACTTAAATGAACTGAACATAACAGAACCGAAACACTTTAAGAATTGAAGATCAATACTTGAATATACAGAACTAGAAAGAGCTGAACTAGTTTGAACTGAACTCTGACTTGAATACCTAGAAAGAGCTGAATTGAATTAAACTCCCATGAACAGAATAAACCTATCTGGCTTGAACTGAATTCTGACTGTAACTGAACTGAATTGAATCTCTGAACTGAACTAAATTAAACTAAGCTAAACTGGCATGTACTAGATTTAGATTTCGGGCTGAGAGAAGTTGTTGTCATACGGGTTACTGTCAGGCTTCTTCATCCATTGTCTGTACCACATCCCAGTGAGCTCTGAACATCCTTTCACTCCAGTTTTGCAGGCCATTGAAATAGCATTCAGTTGGTTGTTTCTATAAACAGATTTCACACAAATCAGACAATATTTCAGTAACGTCCATTGCTGATATTTCTGAAACAGCAGTGATATAATATGTGTTCCAATTCAGTGGCTGCATCCTTCAAAAGACGTGGACCTCAAAGGCCGCTAAGTTCAGATGGAGCGTTGTGACAGTCTAGCCTACGGAAGATTGTTCTTGTTGCCTAGCGACTCTAAAAGCTGCCATTGACGAGTGGCAGTAACATTTGTACTGGACGTTTTTTGAAAGTTATATCCAACTGTCTGAAAACAAAACAGGGAAATCCGAAAGTGTAAGTGTAATCTGGCAATTTCTCTTCAAAAGGTCCTGTTGTCACTGCCACACAATAAATTCTGGGGTAGGGTAGACCGCGAAGAGTCCATCTGTTGGATCCTTAATTGGCCGGGAAATGAAGGTGGATTTCGAGGCCACGTTTGAAGGAGCTTTCGAATTGGGACAGTATTCGTCACACCACTGTGGCGCAATCAGCCTTAGAAGGATGCAATCTCTGAATTGGGACGTAGCTTTATTTTAAAGTGGTCATTTCATATTTAATTTTTTATATTATTTTTATTTCCACTGAGGTCTACGTAAAGTCCCAGTAATAGTTTAGTTTGGGACCAAAAATAACCATATTCCACTTTTTTTTGCAGTTGTGCCTAGGCTAAATGGTTGTGGCGAGCGAGCGGCACAAGGCCGAGGGCCATGAGTGAGCGGCGCGAGGTGGTGTGATTGCCGAACGTTTAACATCGAACTTGTTGAATGTTCGCCGGTTCCCGCCACCTTCTTCCTGGGTTTCGGCACCAGTGTAACAAGGTTCAGTTGTTATGGGAAGAAGGAGACGGGAACCGGCAAGCGTTCAACAACTTTAATAAAATAAATCAACAAATGCAAAAATGAAAGTATAAGCCAGCAGCCCCTCGCGGACAACTGCTGGCCACACAAAACGCAACATAAAATCCAGGCCTGGCCTTTCTTGATCTCCACTGTCTTCACTCCTCCTTTATGCCTCCGCTCCTCCGTGAGAGATCCGAGACCGGTGCGTCTCTCACGTGTCGCTCATCGGCAATCACGCCACCGGCCTCGCACCGCTCTCCCACAGCCCTCGGCCTCGTCCTGCTCGCCACAATGGTTTTTATGTAAACATCATCTTTGCATGCAAAATTACCAGTGTTGCTCAAGATTTGACAGATTTCCTCACATTTTATTCATATTTACCACATTGTTCTTGTAATAGTATATATTTCCTCATTACCTCGGTATGTTCATGTCTTTTTGTGGTCCGTCTGTTGTCAATATAGAACGAGTTGCTTAGTTTCAATAAATGTTCCTTTTTACTTAGGAGGAAGTATCATACGTTTAACTTTGGGTTGTCCAAACTTAGTCTTGGAGGGCAGCTGTCCTGCAGAGTTTATCTCTAAACTTGCCTTAAAACATCTCCCTGGAAGTTTTTAGGATGCCTAGTAGGGATGTGCCCGAAGCCTAATGGCGTACAGAAAGGCACGAAAAATGAAATACACATGCCACTAAAAGGACATGGTTAGGCTTGCTGTGGTAGTCGGCTATATTATAGTACATCAGATTTCACTTACTGTATCACATAAGATAGAAGATAGTAGGGAGGATTTCTGATACAATGTCAGAGAATTTGGTGCACAACAGATCCTTGAGCTTGTCACACCAATTTAAATTTGTTTATGATGGATGGCGTGCGAATTGAGACACAACACTTGATTAGTTGGTTCAGGTGTGTTTAAAGGGATAGTTCACTTTGAAATTATTTTTTTTACATGTTTTAACTTACCTCAAAGGCATCCAAGATGTAGGTGTCTTTGTTTCCTCAGTATTTTCAATTTTGATATTTTTAGGTCAAACCGTTCTTGTCTGTCAGTCATATAATAGAGGTTTATAGGGTCCACCTCAAAGAGCATGCACAGAGAAATCCAAATTAAACATGATTTAATGACTCGTAAATGTAAGTACACATTGATGGCCTAAGGCACGAAACGAGCGGTTTGTGTGAGAAAACGAACAGTATTTATATCGACCCAGGGTGGACCCCATATACCTCCATTATATGACTGACAGACAAGAACGATTTGACCTAAAAATAACAAAATTGAAAATACTGTGGAAAATCAAAAAATTAATTTCAAAGTGAACTATCCCTTTAATTGGGGTTGGAGCTGAACTCTGCATGACAGTGGCCCTTCAGGATTAGACAATTTTATATCTCCAAAGATCCAGAACAATTTGATTTCCAATGATGTGACCCCTTTAAAATTCTTGTGTGGTCATAGTTAAAGTTATAGCTGATGTGTTGTGTTACTAGAGTATTATTTAGAATAAACTGTGAAAGAGGGAATCTTGTATTTACTGGTCCATGTATCTTGGGGGTTTCTGAGTCCAGTTTGATGTGATAACTTTGAAGTGGTCAAAAAGAGGTTGCACCTTTCTCCGCATGTAAGTCTGGAGTGTTTTAAAGAAATAGATAAATGAACACATTTCATACTGAACAGTCTTGAATGAACATTCTCTGACTCTGGGTATTGAAAATTAATAAAAAATTTAGAATGCATGTATATATATGTCTATATATCTATATCTATATATATATATATATATATATATATATATATATATATATATATGTGTGTCTATATATATGTATATGTACCTGCAAAGGTCCATAAACTTCTGATCGGTCAAACATGAGGAAAACGTTTTCTATATGTCTTATTGCAGCTTCCCATGGTATGTATTCCTTCTCCTCAGAGAGATACTTAGTTGTTTCCAGAGCCAGGGTTATGTTGATTATCTCGGCCCTTTGGATGATCAGATCCAGATGAAAATCTATTTTATTATTTTGAGCAGATGTATTATGTCCAATGATTAATTGTCTCTGGGGAAGAGAGCTTACCATGCCAAAATAAACGCATCATCGATGATCTGGCCCCTATTAAGAACTGAAATAACCTACGTGTACAGTATAGAAGAATATATATTGAATATGCTGATTGTTTTAACTTAACTAAATGTAATGAGATACTCACTGTATGATCTGAATTCAGTTGTGTAAAAAGACGTTCCCAGTTGTGGGAATCATAATTAACCCTGTAGAATCCTGTGATATTCAGGTTGGCCAATACCCAGTCAGTATCTGTCTTCATGGCCTCATTTGAAGCAGTTTTTGTAAGCAGCCAGTGCCGACCCATGTTGTTACCACTCTTCATCCAGGTGATTGGCACATACCATTCGTAACTGCAATTATTTTTGAAGATAGAAACACAGTATATTCAAGTTCTGAAACAATAGGATATGACTCCAAACTAATGTTGTCAGAGTAAACATACTTGTAGTCAGATGTCATGATGCTGTCTACTGAGTATGTCAGGAAGTGCTGTTGAGAGATGGTTCCTGTTTGAGTGTCAATAGTTACTACAGGGAAACCCATCTGAAGAATCCAGCGATTCATAATTTCATTTATTGGGGCTGGTAGCTGGATGCTTGAATCTGCATCTACAACCTAAAAAAAAAAACATTTTTATACAAATCAAATTATAATAAAATTCATGGCTAAAAATAAATATTTAAGCAATACACAAAATACATCAATTTTGTAACTTACATCCTGCAGTTTTTTCCAAAGATCTGTGTACACAGTGTTGTTGTATGCACACTCTTTCAAGTAGATCTGTGGAAAATGTGTGTTATTCTAAGAAAAAGTCACTCAGTAACACATACATCCTTTAAAATACACATACATGAAGTCCTTTGGCAAAGACAGGCTCTGACAGAAATTCAGACAGCATTCTCAGTATTGCAGCCCCCTGCAACGAAAACAAATTATCCTTATTTGTTAACTAAAAACACTGCTTAATAGCGTTATTTCAAATTGTCTTTAGCACATGATGGAAACCTTGTTATACGTGATTTCACCAAAAAGCCTTTTGATTTGATCCGGTGTAATGACATCATCTTCTCTTAAAGAGAGCGGGTGTGAGGAAACACTAGCGTCGGCTTCAAATGCACTATGAACCTGCTGCTGCACCATCAGATCTTTCTTCAAGAGAGAGAGAGAAAAGACAGCTTTATACAGCTGAATATTGATTAAGCTACTTGACTTTATATCACTGTGGCATTGTGAGAGATAGGGTATCACCAAAGTGTGGGTTGCTTCACAAATCAAGTCCAGGCAGAGATCAAGTCATTGGCTTCTTTTTAATAATCAACTCAAATCTCCAAAACTTTTTAACCAAAACACTTCAAATTTATCTTTATGTGGCCAACAAAAAACAGCCAGTCTCTCTGTTCTCAACTCATTAACAGCTTTTCTCCTTCATTCGCACCAGCTGAGGAAACTGGCAACTGTAGTCTGTGACTAGGTGGCCATCTTGGTTTGTAGTCCCCATGCTGCAACCACCTAGACACCACATACTTTGCCCCTATGACACACCCTCTCACAATGCCACAATCACGGAATGTTACCAAGCCACGTCTGCAAAGATTAATTCATCTCGAAATTATACCCTAATTTATTACTGGGCAAAGAGGATGCAATTTTTCATTGGAAAACAGAAAGCGAGTTTTTGCGCGTCGTAATTGTTTTTTAGTGTGATACTCAAACAATGGTTCATGGTGCAAGATGCTGAAAACTGCAGAATAATGGGCTGTTTACACGACACCATTTTAAAATTTTTGTGTTTTGGCCATTCATTTACGTCATAGGGGCCTGAAAATGCAAACTTTTGAAAACGGTTTTCAAAGTGCAAGTTTTTGAAAACGATACACTTATCGTCACCATGTAAACCATGGTAAAATACAAACTCTGGCGATATCATGCATGCATATTATGTGTTCGTCTATAGGCGTGTAGTGATTCTCTGCAAAGCGACCTTGCCAACTACTAGCCTGAAAGTGCTGAAAGCACTTGTGGAAAATCCCTCGCGCCCAAGAGAATCGAATAACAAAGATGTAATTTTGCAGTCCTATTGCAGTTGACCAGTTTGACAGGTCTTGTCCTCAACTCTGTCACGATGTTGGTGGTTCCAACTCCAGAGAGAATAAGGTCAATTCTGAGGACTGTAAGTTGTCTTCAGGTTGGCCGCATTCAGAAGTAAATTGCTCTCTTGAGACTCTTGGGGAAAGCTCACATCAGCATCAATAGTAGTAACACTCGGACTGTTGTGGCTCAGACCTTTCCAACAATGGCTCTTTCAAAAACATCTGTGTCCAATACAAGACAAATTCAAGAAAATCAGTCACATGTTGCTGCATGCAAGCCCTAGCACCTCGGTCACAGAAGTTTCTTGTCAGAGTATTTCTATTGTGACCTCCACCCGCACAGCGCACATCAATGTGCTAGAGTTGACAGCGGTGTTTCTTATTCTTCACCTTCAAACTGTTCAATTTCAGACATATTTTGATGTGCAAGGTGACCATTTTCTATATCAACTATCAACCAGAGGCACAACAACAAGGTAACATAGTGCGCTTCAGGTTGCTCACAACCTGCTTGCGGGCTATGCCCTTTCACGAGACTGGACTATACACCCAGAACTGGTGCTAGTGATATGGAGCACGTATTGCACCGTGGCAGTAGATGTGATCAGACACTCAGTCACGAGACTGGACTCTACACCCAGAAATGGTGCAAGTGATATGGAGGATGTATGGCACCGGGGCAGTAGATGTGATCAGACACTCAGTCAGGAGACTGGACTCTACACCCAGAACTACTGCAAGTGATATGGAGAATGTATGGCACCGGGGCAGTAGATGTGATCAGACACTCAGTCAGGAGACTGGACTCTACACCCAGAAATGGTGCAAGTGATATGGAGGATGTATGGCACCGGGGCAGTAGATGTGATCAGACACTCAGTCAGGAGACTGGACTCTACACCCAGAAATGGTGCAAGTGATATGGAGGATGTATGGCACCGGGGCAGTAGATGTGATCAGACACTCAGTCAGGAGACTGGACTTTACACCCAGAACTGGTGCAAGTGATATGGAGGATGTATGGCACCGGGGCAGTAGATGTGATCAGACACTCAGTCAGGAGACTGGACTCTACACCCAGAACTACTGCAAGTGATATGGAGGATGTATGGCACCGGGGCAGTAGATGTGATCGGACACTCAGTCACGAGACTGGACTCTACACCCAGAACTGGTGCAAGTGATATGGAGGATGTATGGCACCGGGGCAGTTGATGTGATCGGACACTCAGTCAGGAGACTGGACTCTACACCCAGAACTACTGCAAGTGATATGGAGGATGTATGGCACCGGGGCAGTAGATGTGATCGGACACTCAGTCACGAGACTGGACTCTACACCCAGAACTGGTGCAAGTGATATGGAGGATGTATGGCACCGGGGCAGTAGATGTGATCGGACACTCATTCATGAGACTGGACTTTAGACCCAGAACTGGTGCAAGTGATATGGAGGATGTATGGCACCGGGGCAGTAGATGTGATCGGACACTCAGTCACGAGACTGGACTCTACACCCAGAACTACTGCAAGTGATATGGAGGATGTATGGCACCGGGGCAGTAGATGTGATCGGACACTCAGTCAGGAGACTGGACTCTACACCCAGAACTACTGCAAGTGATATGGAGGATGTATGGCACCGGGGCAGTAGATGTGATCGGACACTCAGTCAGGAGACTGGACTCTACACCCAGAACTACTGCAAGTGATATGGAGGATGTATGGCACCGGGGCAGTAGATGTGATCGGACACTCAGTCACGAGACTGGACTCTACACCCAGAACTACTGCAAGTGATATGGAGGATGTATGGCACCGGGGCAGTAGATGTGATCGGACACTCAGTCATGAGACTGGACTCTACACCCAGAACTGGTGCAAGTGATATGGAGGATGTATGGCACCGGGGCAGTAGATGTGATCGGACACTCAGTCAGGAGACTGGACTCTACACCCAGAACTACTGCAAGTGATATGGAGGATGTATGGCACCGGGGCAGTAGATGTGATCGGACACTCAGTCATGAGACTGGACTCTACACCCAGAACTGGTGCAAGTGATATGGAGGATGTATGGCACCGGGGCAGTAGATGTGATCGGACACTCAGTCACGAGACTGGACTCTACACCCAGAACTGGTGCAAGTGATATGGAGGATGTATGGCACCGGGGCAGTAGATGTGATCGGACACTCATTCATGAGACTGGACTTTAGACCCAGAACTGGTGCAAGTGATATGGAGGATGTATGGCACCGGGGCAGTAGATGTGATCGGACACTCAGTCACGAGACTGGACTCTACACCCAGAACTACTGCAAGTGATATGGAGGATGTATGGCACCGGGGCAGTAGATGTGATCGGACACTCAGTCAGGAGACTGGACTCTACACCCAGAACTACTGCAAGTGATATGGAGGATGTATGGCACCGGGGCAGTAGATGTGATCGGACACTCAGTCAGGAGACTGGACTCTACACCCAGAACTACTGCAAGTGATATGGAGGATGTATGGCACCGGGGCAGTAGATGTGATCGGACACTCAGTCACGAGACTGGACTCTACACCCAGAACTACTGCAAGTGATATGGAGGATGTATGGCACCGGGGCAGTAGATGTGATCGGACACTCAGTCATGAGACTGGACTCTACACCCAGAACTGGTGCAAGTGATATGGAGGATGTATGGCACCGGGGCAGTAGATGTGATCGGACACTCAGTCAGGAGACTGGACTCTACACCCAGAACTACTGCAAGTGATATGGAGGATGTATGGCACCGGGGCAGTAGATGTGATCGGACACTCAGTCAGGAGACTGGACTCTACACCCAGAACTACTGCAAGTGATATGGAGGATGTATGGCACCGGGGCAGTAGATGTGATCGGACACTCAGTCAGGAGACTGGACTCTACACCCAGAACTACTGCAAGTGATATGGAGGATGTATGGCACCGGGGCAGTAGATGTGATCGGACACTCAGTCATGAGACTGGACTCTACACCCAGAACTGGTGCAAGTGATATGGAGGATGTATGGCACCGGGGCAGTAGATGTGATCGGACACTCAGTCACGAGACTGGACTCTACACCCAGAACTGGTGCAAGTGATATGGAGGATGTATGGCACCGGGGCAGTAGATGTGATCGGACACTCATTCATGAGACTGGACTTTAGACCCAGAACTGGTGCAAGTGATATGGAGGATGTATGGCACCGGGGCAGTAGATGTGATCGGACACTCAGTCACGAGACTGGACTCTACACCCAGAACTACTGCAAGTGATATGGAGGACGTATGGGACCGGCGGCAGAAGATGTGATCGGACGCTCTGTCATGTGGCAGGGTGTCGCTGGAAGACTGGACTCTACAAGAAGATGTGATCACAGACAGTCGGACGTCTCACTGCCTTCACTGGTTTTCCCTGATGGATGAACAGGGATTTCTGGGGTGGATGCACTAGCCCACGACTGGCCAGACACGACACTATATCAAGGTTCAAGGTTTATGTTTATTGTCATTCCACTACATGTGAGGACATACAGTGGGACGAAATGTCGTGCCTCACAGGACCACGGTGCTACATAAATACAAACATACAAAGATGTAACAGACATAAACATTGTTTTTCAAGCAACTATACAAAAGTGCATGAAAAAGTACATAAGTATAATTGCTGAGTACATTTTTATACATGCAGCAGTGTGTGAAAAGTGTATAGTGCGTAATTTCCAAAGTGTCTTAGAATGTTTTCAGGAGGTAGGGGTTAACATGGGGGTTTAAGAGGGTGTAGTTTGAGTTCAGTTCGAGTTCAGGGCCCTCACGGCCTGGGGGAAAAAGCTGTTGAGCAATATCTGGTGGAGTGGGCTCTGATGTGTCTCTGATATGCTTTCCCCCGGTAACAACCACTAACTGGTGTTCTAGCCGGGATCCATTACACTGCTCAGTGGAATGTATTTTGGAGTTTGTGCAACATCTTTTGGAACTTGGGAATTCTAATGTACATCCACACTAAAGCTGCATGTGGCAGCTGTAGCAGCTCACTGATCAGAGTTTATTGACTCTTCACCTGGGTCTGACCAGCTGATTTTTGCTTTCTTGAATGGAGCTATTCATCTGTGTCCTCCACGGAGCATGCTGTGGAATCCGACATGGGACTTGGCTATTTATCATTTAAGACTGCATTTCTCTTTGTCATTACAACAGCAGAGTGTATGAGTGCACTCCATATGTTATCAGTGAGTTCCCCCTGTGTGCGCTGGAGTAGTGTAGTGATACATTGTGACCCAGTCCGATATTTCTGCCATAGACTGTAAAAATATGGATAAAGCGTCTGTGACATCACCCATAGACTCTCTGAAAAACGGATTTGAGGCTGTTTATGGGGGGTATGGACGGCGTAATACTGGAAAATCTTGGCAAATACAAAATACAAAAGTTTCAGAAAGGATACAGAGGTGGTATGATGTGTTGTGTCAGATCATGGCCGAGACGTCAAATTCACTCGGCGCAGCCCGTTATCAGCTGTCAATCAAAGTTAGCCGCCCTTATTTGTCATACGTTTTATATCTAAATATGATCGAGTTAGAAAAAAATTCACCCCCATGACAGTTGTCAGGCACGCGGAAAATATTGAAGATTACAATAAAAGTCCATGGGACCAAACTGTAAACATGTGAATTTATGCTGTGAAAACGGACATTATAACATGACATCTATGGATATTTGCTCCCTTTTGGGACCGGCCTCTTGCGGATTTGAGATGTATTGCAGTTTATCGCACTTCCGGGTAGGCTTCATCTTTCAGATTAGAATGTTGCCGCTTGATTTCTACCCAAGATTTTGTCTCCAATGTTTATGAACCAGCCTATTGTGTTGCATTGGCAGGAGATCAAGCTGAAGGCTTATATGGATAAGACATCAGCCTGGCGTAAGACTGATCAATTGTTTGTCTGTTTTAATGATACACGCAGAGATTCTACACTTTCTAAACAGAAACTGGTGCACTGGGTGACGCAGGTAATTTCTCATGCTTACGAGTCTGTGGGGAAGTCTGCATTCTATACATGCTTTGGCGACGTCTTGGGCAGCGTTCAGTGGAGTATCGCTTTCTGGGTATTCGTTTTCCACTTGTGCTTTCAGCACTGCCTGGCAGTCAAGGAAATTGTACACGGGTTACGAATTCCTAGTGTATTCTTATTGTGTTTGCAACTATTTCGGGAACATAAATCTTGATGATCTTCCTAAACTTGGGGAATATAGTGAAAACAAACTTACAATATTCCAGGTGGGCTCAGCATAATCAGCTCCAAGAACTGACGCATAACTCGCAAAGCCTTCGTTGAGCCACAGGTCATTCCACCATCTCATGGTCACAAGGTTCCCAAACCACTAAATTAATTTATTGTTAAATTGATTAGACAATTAAAACTGTTTAAAAAGACTTCTATTAGAAAAATACCACATACCATGTGTGCAAGTTCATGTGAGATTGTAGTGACCACAAATTCTTTATTTTTATTGGAGGACACTTTAGGGTCGTAGAAAAGAGATTCTTCTCTGTATGTGACCAGACCCCAGTTTTCCATTGCTCCATCAGAGAAATCAGGCAGTGCGATTTGATCTAGGGATTAGAAAGTAATAGTCTGACTGTTTTCCCCCCCAATGGCCCCTAAAAGTGTTTGTATGTTACAGACATAAAGTTTGGAAAGAACTTGCTTGTTTAAACTCTTACCTGATTTGGGTAGAGGGTATTTGATGTTGTAATAGTTTTCGAAATACTTCAAAATTGGGAATGTCACATTAAGGGCATAATCTCCATGTCCATTCTCAATGGCATCTCTACGTCCCCAGATTCTGATCTAAAAAAAAAAAAAGATCTATGCATTTGGTACCCATTTTTACATACCCATTTTTATCTTGTTGTCTGCATTTAAAAGATTTGTATAAAAGGAGAAGAAGAGAGCAAGTGAGTAAGAATATCTACCAAAACTTTGGCATCTGGTGGGGATTGTATGCTGATAAATTCACTGACGACGAAGGCCAATAGATATGTTGACATTTTTTCAGTTGGCTCAAATCTGGTCAGTAAAACCTCTTGATTATCTATAGTAATGTTTTCAGTGCCTAGAAACGTGAGAACAGGAGTTTAGAATAAAATGTCAACAGATAAATCCATGCAATACCATTCAAAGGTTGGGGGTTAATTCGATTTTTTGTGTGTTTTTAAATAAGTCTCTTATGCTCACCTTTTAGGCTGCATTTATTTGATCAAAAATATTGTAAAAAGAGTACAATTGTGAAAAATTTTAAATAAATTTTTCTATTTTATTATATTTTAAATATCACACGTGTCATATGGTCTTTCAGAAACCATTCTAATATCCTTTTTGGTGCTCAAGAAACATTTCTTTTTATTATCAGTGTTGAAAACAGTTGAAACAGCTATTCATATTTTGTAGAAACCTTGATAGAAAAAGACCTTTATGTAAAACAGCATTATTTTAATTCCATTTTATATATTTAATCAAAATGTCTTTTCTGTCACTTTTGATCAATTTAAAGCATCCTTGCTGAATCTAAGTAATATATATATATATATATATATATATATATATATATATATATATATATATATATATATTATCTTTGTAACCCCAAGCAGTTGTAGGAAGACAAAAAAACATTTAAAATAATTGTCTGTAATGTTGGTCCGGTATGCTTATATAACACTGTTTATGGGGAAATAATATAGTAAAGCATCAGTAGGTGATTAAAGAGCAGGTTATTAACCACACCTGACAATCAAGGCTACCATTATTTACCAACTTCAAAGAAAAACTTCAGTCGAGTTGACATAATTGGTAAGGTCTAAACTTCTAAAGTGTTTCATATTGGCAATGTGTCTTCAACTTCAAAAAGATTTGAGAACTCAGAATCTCTGGTTGATACTGTGTCTTATTGAAGCATCAAGAAGCATATGTTCATTGTCGTAAATGATAGGATTTTCATAATGTATATGATATTTATTTCAGAAAGGTATTTAAATTGTGAAAATTGTTGAATTATTGTTTCAACCAACACAATCAAACCCTCATCCTAGAAGCATATCAAATGGACTCAATGGATAATGTCGAGCTTTGTTTACTGAAAAGGCAATATTGTCTGTATTGTCTTATATTTTCTAGAATTATTAATAGAAAATACTATATTGCCCTCAATAGGTTTACATTTTTCACTGATCTTTGCACTAACCCAGCTCCATGCCGTTAGCAAGGGCCACAGTTCCAGGGGGGTGTAGGAGAGTCAGGTGGAACACGGCCTTCATTGACGGCTCATCAAAGCAGGGGAAAGTTTTCCGGGCGGAAGTGGGCTGCATTTGAGTTGTGGCAACAACTCTGCCAAAATGAAACTTATATTAGTTAAGTTTGTAAGAACTAGCTGTGTGATTTAGCTTTAGTCTTCACAAATGTCTTGTTCAATTGGGAAAAATTTAGTAATTCAAAATGAAAATAAACAGCAGTAACTTGGGGTGTACGATTTCTAGAGCTATTTTAAACATGTTTAATGTATACATTAAGTTTATATTAAAACAGGATTAGACCTTAGTAAAATGAGGACATTAGGACAAAAACATGAGAAATGCATCTTGAGACAAAACAATGACACATTTTAAGAAGTGTCAGTACAAGTCTCTTTCAACAGCTCAAAGATGCATTTTAGTCTGGGACTAGGATAAAGCCTTGTCTGTGTATTATACTGTGTATTGAATATTGAATATTCCCCCTTTTTTATAAAACAAGCTATAATTCTGTCATGGCCTGATTGATATACTGTACATAAAACATATTTTTTCATTTTAAAGTTAAATTTTAAATTAAATGTGTCACAGGACAAAAAAAAAAATCTGTTACAGGACCTAAAATAACTTTAGCATTTTACAATTACAAAATTAAAAAGGTTGAATAAAAATAATTGTCAACCACCTACCTAAATACAGGGATTATATTAAAAATAAAATGTTTTGTTATAAATCATTTTATACTTATGAAATAATATTAGTAATTAATTAATTAGTGTAGGCTGTGTTTACCTTGATGGTGATTACATAAGCGTATTAGGTACATAATCTCCTCTTTCTTACCAAAGTCATTTCAGCAGTAATTATATATCTTACTTTTTCACGCCATTTTCTACGTATTCGCTTCTGTAAAATCCTCTGAGGTCATCTGATAGCTCTCCACGGAATTCTGTGTAGAGCCAATATGATTTTCCAACTTGTATATTTTCTTTCAGAAGAATCACCATAAACTGTGTTTTTGTTTCAAACCATGTTTTCAGGATGGCCGGAGCGCTTGTCCCTCCCAAACCCATCAGTTTCGCATGGTGCATCTCCGACGTCAAGGTGAAGTTCAGTTTATTGGAATGAATAATGATCAGGTTGGTCTCCTTCACGCACTTGAATGCCACTCCAGATTTCCCAGTGAAAATGTACATCCCATTTTCGTTCGTCACCAACCGAGGCCAAAGCGTCAAATTGTAGTACTCAGGACGAAGGGTGTCAGGCAGTCTGTACTTGTCTCTGGTGTGTTTTGATGGTGCTGAGGTGCTGTATGGTTCAGAAGTGCTGTAGGGTTCTGTTGTCGTCTCCACACCAGTCTCGTCTATGCTATTTACCTTGTTTTTCCGTTTCTCTTGAGCGTAGAGCACTGATAAAGCAAGGATGGTGAGCACGGCCCCAACGCTCAGCCCAAGTAGCACAAACCCTGTGGGCTTACTGATGTAGCCTCTCCTCATGACTGCCGAGTTAGAATGAAGTCTCAGGCGATGTTGTGAGGAAAGAATCAGGCGTTAATGATGGGGGCAGGACACGATCAAGTCTATATGGACATTGTTGATGTGTGTGCGTGTGATTAAATAGTGCTGAATGTGATGAATCATACTCCTGTTGCTCTATATACCACTTCTGAGAAAAAAAGTTACACAAGCTCTAAATGTTAGCACATGTTGCAAACAATGGCAAATATGGTTTTGTTGTTTGCATTTGACTTTGTATGCAACTTTTGTTTGCCAAGTTAAAGTGGGTTGTAGGGCTTATTAGGCATCGCTTCAGGGTTATTACATTACTGTTGAAATCGCTTCAATACTATTTCAAACATTACGAGCAGCCTCATGGTTTTCATTTTACTTGTGGTCATGGATGACGTGAAAATGATCCAGTGGAGGTCAACAAGCGTGTATTCTTTATTATTAGGTTACATGTTAATATGTCATTATGACAAGTTCATACAGAAAAGAGGAACGCACAATAAATTTATACAGACCCAGTCATACAGCTCGTAAAAAAAAATGATCTCAAGAAGTTTCCACACCTTGATTATTTATTCAGTACCATGTAACAAAACTACATGTTTTGGACAACATCTACCGCAACCATTCAAAAGCTGGGGTTTTTTCATGTTTTTGAAAGAAGTCTCTTATGCCTATCAAGACTGCATTTATTTGGTCAGAAATACAGTCAAATGTAAAGCTGAATTCTCAGCATCATTACTCCAGTCGTCAGTGTCACACGATCCTTCAGAAATCATTATAATATGCTGATTTTATGTTCAATAAATATTTCTTATTATGGATTCTTTTTTTTTCAGCACTCTAAAAAATGCGGGGTTGTTTCAACCCAAATTTCGGTCAAATATGGACAAACCCAAATGTTGGGTTAAAAATGTAATGGAAAAAAAAATAAATTTCAACCCAAATTTGGGTCAAATATGGACAAACCCAAATGTTGGGTTAAAAATGTAATGAAAAAAAAAAATACATTTCAACCCAAATTTGGGTCAAATATGGACAAACCCTAATGTTGGGTTAAAAATGTAATGAAAAAAAATACATTTCAACCCAAATTTGGGTCAAATATGGACAAACCCTAATGTTGGGTTAAAAATGTAAAGAAAAAAAATACATTTCAACCCAAATTTGGGTCAAATATGGACAAACCCTAATGTTGGGTTAAAAATGTAATGAAAAAAAATACATTTCAACCCAAATTTGGGTCAAATATGGACAAACCCAAATGTTGGGTTAAAAATGTAATAATAAAAAAAACATTTCAACCCAAATTTGGGTCAAATATGGACAAACCCAAATGTTGGGTTAAAAATGTAATGAAAAAAAAAACATTTCAACCCAAATTTGGGTCAAATATGGACAAACCCAAATGTTGGGTTAAAAATGTAATGAAAAAAAAAAACATTTCAACCCAAATTTGGGTCAAATATGGACAAACCCAAATGTTGGGTTAAAAATGTAATGAAAAAAAAAAACCATTTCAACCCAAATTTGGGTCAAATATGGACAAACCCAAATGTTGGGTTAAAAATGTAATGAAAAAAAAAACATTTCAACCCAAATTTGGGTCAAATATGGACAAACCCAAATGTTGGGTTAAAAATGTAATAAAAAAAAAAACATTTCAACCCAAATTTGGGTCAAATATGGACAAACCCAAATGTTGGGTTAAAAATGTAATGAAAAAAATGACAGTTGAAAGTGAAAGTTGAAGTTGGGTTAAAATTTGAAATTGCATTTTTAACCCAACATTTGGGTTGGTCCATATTTGACCCAAATTTGGGTTGAAACAACCCAGCATTTTTTTAGAGTGAGGATACTTTAGTGAACAGGAAGTTTATGTAAACTATAAATCTTTTGTAATGTTATGAATGTCTTTATTGTCATGTTATTTAATTTACTATGGCCTTGCTGAATAAAAGTGCCCCCCACAAAAAAAAAAAAATTGTAGTAGTATGTCTGTAATGTTTCATGTCAGCATTAATGATTAATATATCAATAATAGCAAGATAACAATACAAAGATAAAAATAATTTTACATTGTAATAACAAAATACGAGTGGCACTTGCCCAGAAACAATTGGTGTTGTGTGTGAATGACTGTACAGATGCTGCGGGGGAGTTCTGGGTGTGCTAGGATGCTACTTGCTACTAAGAGAACACGTTTTCCCAGGCTGAGATATGGCTAGGATCATATGTATAGGATTTTTTTATTCTTCGTCCAAACACAAATTGTCATGGCAAAGACACTGACAGGTTATGATGTACTGGTTTATGTCAAATTGTCATAACAAAGACATCTCAAACAGTGTCATATTTGCATTAAAAATGTCATAATTGAGCAAATGACATTTAATGACAGTTGTCATAAACATGCATAAAACCTCATGTCATGATTATGAAGGTGTCATGTCAGTGTCATGCACTCCCCTATCAAGTAACCGTGTAATTTCTATAGTCTCTTATGTTACTTTATCCTCATTTGCGTCAGAGTGATGTGATGTAGTGGTTAAATATCTGAGCTGTTAACTAAATCCCGTAGGGGAGTGCTCCGTGAACTATCACTATGTCCTTGAGCAAGACATTTCTCAGGAGGGCTGTCCTGATATACAGTCTGCCAAAATGCTGTTAACACTTGTATATATTCATTCACTCAGGACACTGAATTCATGCGAGGCTGGAACTGGTCCTGCAAAACACCCACACACACTGTATAAACTATATTCTGTCCTCTAACCCTAAACCTATCCATCATCACAGGAAACTCTGCATTTTTACATTTTCAAAAAACATAATTTAATATGATTTATTTGCCGTTTTCCTAATGGGGACCAAAAAATCATCCACAAGTACAAGGATTTCAGATATTGCCATCTTTGTCCTCATAAAATAGGGTTTACATGAACACACACACACACAAAGACATTTGATAAGCTCTTATATTAACAGGAATAGTTCATCGATTTAAAAAAAACATATACACTTCTGTTCATCAGTTGGTGAGATGGTAAGATTTTTAGTGAAAGTAAACGCTAAAACAGAGAAGAAATATTGAGAAATAATGCAATTTAAAATAACTTTTTATCTGTTTTATTACATTTAAAATGCAATTTATGCAAAGCTGAATTTGCAGCATCAACAGAAATTTCTGATCCTTCAGAAATCATTCTAATTATGATCTGCTGCTCAAGAAACATTTCTTATTATAGTTATCAATATTGATAGTTGGAAACCTTGATAGATTACCCAACAACAACAAAAAATCTTACCAACCCCAAACCTTTGA
The DNA here is from genome assembly GCF_988280905.1 of Pimephales promelas. Taxonomy (NCBI): domain Eukaryota; kingdom Metazoa; phylum Chordata; class Actinopteri; order Cypriniformes; family Leuciscidae; genus Pimephales; species Pimephales promelas. The sequence continues at coordinate 44,061,939 of NC_142769.1, read as the reverse complement.
AAGGTAGTCCATTTTCATTTTGAGTAAATAACAACTTAAAATATCAGCTCTTGCTCACACCAGGCAACCTTATGGCTTCATAAGACTTTTATAATATTTTATTGGTGCTTTTAATTGACATTTTTGGAGCTTGACTGCAGCGATCATTACCATTCACCTTTATTATACAAAGAGGAACACTCAGGATATTGAAACATGCTCCTTTTATGTTTTACAGATTAAAGAAAGTCATAGAGATTTGGACGACAAGAGGGTGAGTAAAGGACGACAGAATGATCATTTCTGAATCCAGTTGAAATAACTCAAGTAATCCTTGAACTCTTATGATATGTAGATGTGACGTTTACTCTGATTCTGAGGTGAACCACTGCAGCACCGGTTCCTTGTTTTCTGCCAGCCACGTAATCTTGGCTGTCGTCTTCTCGATGGCCTGCTGCAGTGCTTGAGTTCCCGAGCCGAATCCGGTCTCAGCGTTGTCCTTTTTGAACTGTTTCAACTTAACAAACACAGCAAGGAATTAACACTTACGTCAGGTGAGTTTTTATCAATGTTTATCAACCTCTCACACTAGTGCATGCAATAGCCTTTTGCCATGTGGTTCTTCTAAAGTCAAAGTTCACATACCTGACTGAGTTCAAATGGAGTGCAGAATCTATTGGTAACGTCACCAATTAATCTGGAGAACGTGAATGATCCAGTGCCATACCTGTTGAGTAAAACCAACATCATTTTCTTCTGCTCAATCTGTGTGTAAGTGAGTGTGTTATTGTATTTGCCACACTTACACTTTGAAGAAATAGAAATAGTTTGCCCGGAAAAAGTCCCATGCCAAAGGTTGGCCAATGATATTACTGGCAATGTACCCAATGGTGGAAGCGGCATCCTGCTTGCGGATCTTTTCTGGATTCATTGTATATTCCAGGTACCTCAATAAAACATGAAACAATTTACACATTGTATTTCTGATAGTTTTACCAAGTATGTACACAAACTGTCCTTGTGTTCAAAAATACATTTTTAAAAATGTACAGTAATTCATATGCAGGCACTGACTTGAGCACCATTTCTGTAATGAACATTCATTGATTTTTGAGTTCATATTTGATACGTGATATTTGTTATTGTGGGGCCTTCTTTGGTAATTTTTGACCGAAACATGATATTTTGTTTGTTTTCTCTCAAATGTTTTACATTATCAGAATGGCAGGAAACTTGGTAAAGGTTTTGGCACTTGCTCTGTGAACACACACACACACACACACACACACACACACACTCAAATCATGAGCATGATTCTGAAAGGTTAAATGGTTCTGAAAAAATAAAATAAATAAATAACTTGTGCTCCTCGCAGTCAAAAATGGGAACAGATTTAATCTAGTGGAATATTTTGGTACTGCGCCCTAACAAAATCTAACTGGAATATCAAGGTTAAATTTGGAACATAACTTTTTTTAGATTTATGGCTTTGATTTTCTCACAGTTTTAGAGTAAAATGTGTTTTGCAAAATATACATCTTATGTAAAAAAAATTTTTGTATTTTTGTGCATTTTTCATAACAATAAACGTAAAATTCTTTAACTTTAAGTTTACTTTTTTTTCACCTCAACAAGTTTCGTCTTTAAAAAGAGACCAACTAAATTCTGTGCTACAAAACATTCAAAATTTATGACAGTTTAATTTGGAAATCCAGAGAGTTACATAAATAAAAAGTCTGGGTGCTTTAGTTGTCCCGAGAGTCCCTTAAAAAGTGCAATTAGAAGGCTGAAATCCTCATAAAAACGCTGCTACATAATCTTTTGCTGTAACACATAAAAAAGCATACTGCATAATAAGCATATGAATATTCAGCAATATTAATATGTGAAAAATGTTTGACTGCTAAATCAAAGTCATTGTTGTAAAAACACATTTTGTTAAGAAAATAAAACTGGAAATGATGTACACTCACCGGCCACTTTATTAGGTACACCTGTCCAACTGCTCGTTAACACTTAATTTCTAAGCAGCCAATCACATGGCGGCAACTCAGTGCATTTATGCCGAGTTCAGACTGCATGATTTTCAAAGTAGTCGGGTCGCTGTTCTTTTCACACTGCATGACTATCTTGGCCAGCATTCAGTCACTGCTGTGTTCACACTGGACGATTGATCGGTGACAGAAGGTTTCACACTGCATGACTTTAGAAAAATCGCCGACAGACTCTGTCTAGCACGCTGCGCGCAAACTACGTTTCACAACAAACACACGTGAGATGTGAAAAGGAAACAACGCGCGACACCACACGTGCAAGACCGGAGTTCTCACGTGAGACTTTTTTTTTTTCGACCCGGTTGTGGTACAGCTGGTGAAACGTCAAACAGACACGAGTGCTCCTGCCAAATTTCTCCTAATTTTTCTTCCATTTATTGTGTCCAAATAGACAGAGAAGAAGCTTTTTTTTTTTAAACAAAGCCATATCATGTTGATATGTGATCTATAACTCCTCCCCAAACTCCCTGCTGCTCTGTATCTTGCTCTCTCACTGGCTGCCGGTGATCGCCAGTGTAGTTTTCAGTCAAAACACTTTTCACACAGCAGGATTTTGAATCGCCGACAGGTCCAGATATTTAGCATGCCAAATATCTCACGGGCGTCGGCGACTCGTCGGTGATTCTCTCAGTTCGCGTCTTTGCTCATTTACACTGCGTGATTATCACTCGCGTGAACGAGCGCCGATTTGCCTGTGATTTCAGGCATTTGTCGGCGATTTCTCAAAACCTGTCGGCGAGCCAAAATCGTGGCTAAAATCATGCAGTCTGAACGCGGCATTAGGCATGTAGACATGGTCAAGACAATCTCCTGCAGTTCAAACCGAGCATCAGTATGGGGAAGAAAGGTGATTTGAGTGACTTTGAACGTGGCATGATTGTTGGTGCCAGAAGGGCTGGTCTGAGTATTTCAGAAACTGCTAATCTACTGGGATTTTCACGCACAACCATCTCTAGGGTTTACAGAGAATGGTCCAAAAAAAGAAAAAACATCCAGTGAGCGGCAGTTCTGTGGGCGGAAATGCCTTGTTGATGCCAGAGGTCAGAGGAGAATGGCCAGACTGGTTGGAGCTGATAGAAGGGCAACAGTGACTCAAATAACCACCCGTTACAACCAAGGTGGGCAGAAGAGCATCTCTGAACGCACAGTACGTCGAACTTTGAGGCAGATGGGCTACAGCAGCAGAAGACCACACCGGGTGCCACTCCTTTCAGCTAAGAGGAAACTGAGGCTACAATTTGCACAAGCTCATCGAAATTGGACAATAGAAGATTGGAAAAACGTTGCCTGGTCTGATGAGTCTCGATTTCTGCTGCGACATTCGGATGGTAGGGTCAGAATTTGGCGTCTACAACATGAAAGCATGGATCCATCCTGCCTTGTATCAACGGTTCAGGCTGGTGGTGGTGGTGTCATGGTGTGGGGAATATTTTCTTGGCACTCTTTGGGCCCCTTGGTACCAATTGAGCATCGTTGCAACGCCACAGCCTACCTGAGTATTGTTGCTGACCATGTCCATCCCTTTATGACCACAATGTACCCAACTTCTGATGGCTACTTTCAGCAGGATAATGCGCCATGTCATAAAGCTGGAATCATCTCAGACTGGTTTCTTGAACATGACAATGAGTTCGCTGTACTCAAATGGCCTCCACAGTCACCAGATCTCAATCCAATAGAGCATCTTTGGGATGTGGTGGAACGGGAGATTCGCATCATGGATGTGCAGCCGACAAATCTGCGGCAACTGTGTGATGCCATCATGTCAATATAGACTGAACTCCCTGAGGAATGCTTCCAGCACCTTGTTGAATCTATGCCACGAAGAATTGAGGCAGTTCTGAAGGCAAAAGGGGGTCCAACCCGTTACTAGCATGGGGTACCTAATAAAGTGGCTGGTGAGTGTATAGTGATTATCTAAAAATAGTATTATTTAAACATTTGTCCTTTAAAGTCATCATAAAATCCTCCCCACTGAAAACTGAATGTTGCAGTGTTCAATGTATTTGTCATTCAGGAATTTCTTGGATAAGCATTTTAATTTAGAATTATTATTTTTTCTCTTCATAATTTCAGCCATTCTTATTTGTCTTTGAGCTTTGTGCTTTCCCACAGCTACCTGTTCAGTAACCAGGGCACTTTGGTGCAGGCCAGAGCCGCTCTCAGTTTGACAGCTTCAGCTGCAACCGTGGCCTTCTGGAACATCTGCCAGCCAAAGTTCCATTCTTCTGCACCGCCCGCAGCGATGGCGTCGCAGTACACCGTGGACCTCAGGTTAGGATGAATCCTGAAAGGTATGAGGAAAAGAACGACCATCTGACCAATTCCAGGGCTAGAATTATAAGGAGGTGTGGGGGGGGGGGGGGGGGGCATCGTCTCTCTCTATTTAAGGCTTGTTGTCCTTGCCTGTTCCCTGTTAAAGGGATAGTTCACTTTGAAATTAATTTTGATACGTTTTAGCTTACCTCAAGGGTATCCAAGATGTAGACGTCTTTGTATTTTCAATTTAGAAATTTTTCAGTCAAACTGGTGTTGTCTGTCACTCAAATAATGGAGGTCTATGGGGTCCACCTATGGGTCCAACAAACCGCTTGTTTCGTTTCTTAGGCCATCAATGTGTACTTACGTTTACGAGTCATTAAATCATGTTTAATTTGGACTTCTCTGTGCATGCTCTTTGAGGTGGTGACCATAGACCTCCATTATATGACTGACAGACAAGAACGGTTTGACCTAAAAATATCAAAATTGAAAATACTGTGGAAACAAAGACACCTACTCTTGGATGCCCTTGAGGTAAGCTAAAACATATCAAAAATTTATTTCAAAGTGAACTATCCCTTTAATGACACGGTAAAGCCCTCGGACACGTCGACGTGATTGATTACAAGGTAGTTTGTGATGTAAGGAACGCCAGCAATTTCAAACCGCGTTTTTAAGACTGTCTTTAGTTTACTGAAGTTTTAAAGAGAAAATACTCAATTGATGAATTGGTTGTCTTAAAGGGATACTCCACTTTTTTGGAAATAGGCTCATTTTACAACTCCCCCAGAGTTAAACAGTTGAGTTTTACCATTTTCGAATCAAATCAGCCGATTTTCTGATATTTAGAAGAATATCAGTAACCAGACAGTTTCTGGTCTCATTGACTTCCATAGTAGGAAAAAATATACTATGAAAGTCAATGAGACCAGAAACTGTCTGGTTACTGATATTCTACTTTTACTTTTGATATTCTATTCTACTTGTTTAACTCTGGGGGAGTTGTAAAATGAGCCTATTTCCAAAAAAAGTGGAGTATCCCTTTAAAGCATATGTAATTAATATGATTTGGCTTTTGATTGACTATGTTATCAAACAGATAATAATGTCTACCGTCTAACAAACAATCATCAGAAACGCAAATCAGAATGTCAGTGGATAAAGGCGCTAACATGATTGGTTACAAAGTACAACCGTGTTTTTGAGACTGTCTTTAGATCACTGCAGTTTTAAAGAGACGATACTCAACAATGGTGTTGACTTATGAATTTGCACATGGTTTGTCTTAAATCATATTCACCACACAGACACATATTTTCACCTCAGGGGGACTTACATTTCTGGAAAAAAAAAAATCTAACTGACCCCTAAATGAATAATGCAAAATCTCACCTGTAGTAACTCACCAAAAACCCTTTATAAAAATAAAAATATAAAAGTAATTGTGTACTGTAAATACATGAAGGGATGTATTGTAATCACAGTAACAAATGCCCTTGGCGCTGGCCCTGGAGAGAAGTGTTACTAATTGCTTAAGTGGACTTCAGTCTAGATATGTAATAAACATTTAGCAAAGGAAAACCTCTGGATGTTTATTGTAGATAAAGTAAGACAGAAACTTTTCCCTCAGCTGTAGGCAAAGGCAAGCACACGTTTCAAATCAGTGCTTCTGACGTGACGTGAATCCCTTATTATATCGCCATCTACTGTTTAAGAAGAGGAAGTTCCTCAACTGCATTTGTGAGAAAATCGAGCCGAGAGATCTCATAAAAAGTGTCTCACAAATGATAACAAACAGATCTTTATTTGTATGCACTAGATTTGGTATTTGTTCAACTTATTTGTGGAATATTATCTAGGCTCATTTATTTATATTTGGTTACTCCACTGCATTTTCGCTCAAATTGAGCCTATTGTCCAGTTTGAGCTGATAGTTGTTTTTGATTGCGAGTCGAGTTTTCCTTTGCAAATCACATCAAGTTCAAGTTTTGCAAAATGCTGGATTTGTTGGCTTAATTTTGGCACATAATTCGCTCCAGAGTAAAATGTCTGTGTGTTTGTTTAACACCAGAGGCTCTGTTCTGTCTTTTGATATATTGCATGTTCCATAAATAAATGTGTTGCATGTACAGCGGTGGCTGGCAACTTTTTTTGAAAAATGCTGGCGGGGACAGAGTTAATATTTTACTATAAAGTATTCTATTGTCTATTTGAAAATGTCTAACTTTAATCAAGATGTAGGCTAATCATTTGCTTTAACTTTCCTTAAATGACTTTCCTTTTCAGATGAGGTGACGAATCCCTCTTTCCAACCCGTCCCCTCAATAGATATAACAAAATCATGATCAAACAAGCGCTAGAACTTGTCAAACACACACACACGATGCACCATTTTGAAGAACTGGCAAAGTAGATCATTTCTATATTGTTGAAATTGCTCGACTTGTTTCTGTGGTTTGCACTCACGCGTTGACATGAGGATTCTGCATCCATCTTTTGAACCAGCTCTTGGTTAGTTCTCTGCATCCCTCCACGCCAGTACTGCAGGCTAGTGAGAGTGCAATGATCTGTGTAAACCTGAGAATAAAAATATGGCACATTATTAAACATAACTTAATATCATTCTTCTAATAGGGTCTGGGAAGTGTGTGACATAACAAGAGATGTAATCTTACTGATCAGTGTGGCCAGAGGGAACCGTTGTCCAGTTTGAGCTGAGAGTGCCAAAATGTTCAAACAAAGGTTTGACTTGTTTCTTGAGATAGGCCTGAAAGAAATACATACAGCAGTTCATGTAATCTGTCTGTTTTACTCTGATTATAAAGACAGGGTTTAACCAACCTGCAAGGCACCGTAAACTTCACTGCGGCCGAACAACTGGAAAAAATAGTTCAGATTCCGAAGCGCTGCCTCCCATGGAATGTATTCCCGCTCATGAATGAGATATTTAGTTGTCCTCAAAGCGAGTGTTATGTTTATAATGGATGCTCTGGAAAAATTAAAACAAAACATGACAGTTTGACAAGGAATACATGCATGCATGCCCTCACATTTCCCACACTTTTTGATTGGTGAATGTTCATGACAGTGTTGTAGTACTCGAGACTCGGACTCGGTCTCGAGACCATATTTTAGTGGTCTTGGTCTCGTCATGGACTCGTGTCCATTTGGACTCGGAATTGACTCGTACTCGAACATTTTTTTTTTAGGACTCGGAATTATTCCCGAGTCCACTCGAGTTCAATTAAAAATATTTTTCATGATTATTAATGTATGTTAATAAAATATTTCTTTAAATTGATTGACACGCCCAGTGATTGGTGATTTTCTAGATTTTCAACTGCGCATGACAAATTGTAATAAAATTACTTTTAACACCACCCACTATGTGGCCTTTTTACCCTAAACTGATCATATTTTTTAAACTCTAAGTAAATTCAGTAAAAAAAAAAAAGGATTTCTCTAAGTAAATAAAAGTAAATTAGGTAATCAACCCTCAATGGTCTCGGTCTCGACTCGGACTCGACCGTCTCTGGTCTCGGACTCGACTCTCTATGGACTCGGTCTTGACTCGGACTCGACTCTCTCTGGTCTTGGTGTCACTCGGACTCGAGTGAGGTGGTCTCGACTACAACACTGGTTCATGACTTACAATTGTTTGTGATTACTGGATAAATACATATTTTTGAAAATCCTTTATATTCATGGTGATTTACTTTTGAATCATTTAAACTAAATTGACTGACTCATACCTAAGAAATGACTCGAAAGAATAATTCACTCACGAATCAGACTTTAAAGTGCCTCGTTGTGGTGCCTCGAATATCTCCTTTAATGTGATGTGTAATGTAGCTTTCTGTGTGAATGCAAACGATCTGCAAAGTTGTGAAGCCGAAAGTGCATGATAAAAAAGTTGATAAAATATGGACTTCAATGGGAACCAAACGGTTCAAGGTAAAAAAAAAAAGACAGTTTCAGTGCAAACTATTCAAAAGCCTTTAAACGATGAAATGGCTTAAATCTCCTCTGAGCTTTCCTCTTTTTCTTGCGGATTTTGACTCTTTTATTTCGTCCCTTAGACTTATAAATAACAAGAAAAGTGAAAAATGTTTGATGCATTTTGATGATTTATTCAAAGACATGACTTGACCTTATTATTATGCTTTTCTTTCTTTCTTTTTATGTATTACATGATTTGATGTATGCAAACCTGGATGTTTATTTTGTTTGTTTGTACACCTTGCTTAATTTCCCTGAGTTGGTTGTTATGTATAAGTTCTGCAATAAAAAACAAAACAAAATTGCGGTGATTAGCCACTTGATGGCGCCATAACTCTTAAAAAGATTTCAAAACCATGTTTCCTTAGTAAATTTCCATCACTGATCTAGGTGGTTAACGCCACTATTGTATTCGTCTGAAAGAGAAAAGTCATAGGCTACACCTAGATGGTTTGAGGGTGAGTAAATCACGGGCTAATTTTTATTTGAAAGTGAACTAGTCCTTAAAAGTACGTCATGCCTGATAATAAATATTGTTTGAATTAAATTAGATTCATTTCAATTACATTCCTAGTACAAAAAAAAAAAACCCTTCTCAGATCGTGGGTACCCTGAAACACACTAAAACTCAAAAGATTAGGGTTGGTGTGATGTTTTAATATTTTTGAAAGAAGTCTCTTATGCTCACCAAGGCTGCATTTATTTGACAAAAAAATACAGTAACAATATTGTGATATATTGTTACAAATAAAAAGATTAAGAACTGGTCAAGATATATTTCTTGTTAGTATCAATTTGAAACCAGTTGTGCTGATTAATATTAAAATTGATCAATATAAAGTTCAAAAGAACAGCATTTATTTGAAATATAATTATGTTGTAATATTATGTCATTTTTGATTAATTCAATGCATCCTTGCTGAATAAAAGTATTCATTTCTGCACAGAAAAAAATAAAATAAAATACTGACCCCAAAATTTTGAACAGTAGTTTACATGTGCAGATGAAATGAATCTTAATAACTCTCACCGTGCTAGATTAAACGCATCATCCAGAATCTGTGCTCTGTTCACCACAGGAATCACCTATGTAAAGGAAAGATATAAATGATAGTTTTTATGTCTTTCTGGCATTTTCATGACTGTCCTTTCTCATAATTTTCATGCAGGACCTGGTGATTCGACTCCAGTTGGCTGAGGAGTCGTTCCCAGTTGCCAAGGTCGTAGTTCACTCTGAAGTATCCTGACACATGGAGGTTGGCCAGCACCCATTCGCCTCTGCTGACTTTCATGGGTTTGTGAATAGCTAAGAGCAAATAAAATAAGGTCAATTTCATGTACTATCTTCAAACAAGGAGAAAGCATTTCATTTGACAGTAAATTGCCATTTTAATTGACAGGCGTGTGATCTGTCATACAGCTACAACTAGTAATAATTAGTAATACTAATAATTATTATGCTACTGTTCAAACATTTACAACGTTACAAAAAAATTCTATTTCAAATAAATAATAAAAAAAAGTTTTTAAGTTTATGTTCATCAAAGTATCCTGGAAAAAAAACAATTGTATTTAACATTGATAATAATAATAAATGTTTCTTGAGCATCAAATCATCATATTACAATGATTTGTGATGGATCATGTGACACTGCAGACTGAAGTAATGATGCTGAAAATTCAGCTTTGCATTACAGGAATAAATTAAATATGAAATATTATTAAAATAAAAATACATGTTATTTAAATTACAATTACATTCACAATATTACCGTCTTTTAAAAACGTAATTATTTTAAAAAAAAACTTTGAACATTAGTGTATTTTCAAATTAAAATCGGAAATTTCAGAATTGTAAACTTGAATTAATTAGAAAAAGGCAAGAACCTTTTCACACACTGATGATGCTTTTTTTGATTTTTTGATTTTTTTTGATTTTAAAAATTGTGTGTACATTTATAATACTATACTTTTTATTATATCACATTTGCATCAAATGACAAAAAAAAAAAAATCGTTTACGCTGCTTTTTGAAAGTTGTGAAAATGCTATTGTGGTGTCTTTCTTTTGCTATTTAAGCAAATGGGAACACAACAAATATATTTAATGTAGTCTTTCATTCTACCGCTATAGAAGTTTACCCAACTATGACGCCTTCAGCTTCTGAGAAACCCTTAAATATGGTCAATTACTGTAAATAGTGCATTACGAAAACTAAGCTTGAACTAAACTAAAAATGACATAGAAAAACTATTACTTTTACAAGCAATCAGGTGAAAGTCTGACAAGAGCAGCCTTTAACAACTTTTCAGAACATTCTGGCAACTACAGAGCGACATGTGAACAATTGCTCTTAGCAACACCCTGGCAACCACCCAAAACATTCTGGCATTGTGATTGCAAGTTTTGCACTGGGAACACTTTTTAAAAATGTCTTCAGGAAAAGTAAAAAAAAAAAAATGTATGCATGCACTCAAGGCTTTCTATCAAGCCAAATAGTTTTGTATGCTTCACTCCCTTTTCCAAAAACATATTCATGCATGCCGGCCCCTGTAGAATAAGGAGTAACATTTGACTCTTTGCCCACTACAGATTGGCCCTTGCGGGGGAGTGCAGAAACTCATAACAACAAGAACCTAGTGATCTGCATCGAAGACCTGTAGCAAGACTTTGAGGACTTTAGAAGGTTTAATGTACCTGATTTCTGTAGAAGCCACAGCTGATCCTGCACCTGGTCTCTTTTCATCCATTTGATGGGCACGAACCATTCGTAACTGAGGTTTAACACAGCAGTTAGACTTATAGGAAGGGTTTTCAAATGATCTATGAGAATGAAAATGCTTGACAACATACTTAAATTCAGATTTCCTATCCACCACTGCATCTTTTTCCAGGAGAAAGTGCTTTTGGCTGACGTTGCCAGTTCGAGTGTCAATGGTGACTACTGGGTAGCCCATCTGTAGTATCCAGCGGTTCATGATCTCGTGAACACTATACGGTAGTTTCACCCCTGGAGTTTGATCTACTGCCTGGTTGAGACGTGAAAATGAGCATAGCATGTCTCACAAATAAATCTCAAACAGTTTAATATCCCACCTTTTGAAGATGATCCCAGAGGTCTGAATAGACTGTGCTTCCAAAAGCAAACTGGTTCAGATAGTTCTGTGGGAGAGGAACAACACAAACTCTTTTCTCTGGCCGTGAAGTATGGAGTAAAAGTTGCAACTTGTTCAAAAACTTGAGGCTACAGTAAGACTTACACTGAGTCCCTTGGCAAACACAGGCTCTGTCAGGAATTCTGAGAGCATTTTAAGCACTGCAGCTCCCTGTAATGACAAACATATGTATTGCTTTTATCTCTGACTGGACTGAAACTACCCTGACTGCTTTATGACTGTATTTGCAGCCCCTCAAGGAATGCTGCTTTTTGGTGGTCTTTCGGATTTCCACATTATCAGGCCTGAAGCTGAAACTCAACGTGGATAATCCAAAGAGTTTTCATTCTAATCAATGCTAATGTTACGGGTGGTTGCCAAGATGTTGCTAGGTTGTCGTTAAGGTGTTCTGAATAAATATTAGCACATGTTCTGAGTGGCATTGTGGTTAGATGGTTCTGAATGGTTGTTAGTCCATTTATAGCCAGTTGCTAGGGTGTTTTTTATGGTTGCTAGGGTATTGTGGGTAGTTGCTACAGTAATCGGAGTGTTGTAAGTGTTTTTCTTTTCTTGGTGGTTGCTAGGGCATCACAAAATTTCTAGGTCTCATTATAATGTGTTTTTAAATGTTTAATCAGTATTGAATGTAAAACAGATGTCCAGTTGCTAGGGTGTTATTGGTGGTTGCTAGGGTGTTGTGCTATGGAATTCTGAGTGTTCTTAGTGTTTTTCTTTTCTTGGTGGTTACTAAATTTCTAGGTCTTATTATAATGCTTTTTTACGTTTTTGAGTAATTAGTGCTGGATGTTAAACAGATGTCCAGTTGCTAGGGGGTTTTGAGTGGTTGCTATGTTATTCTGAGTGTTCTTATTGTTTTTAGGCTCTTGTCGGTTACTAGGGCATCACAACATTTCTAGGTCTTATGATAATGCGTTTTTGCAAAGTAAACCTGTTACATTGTTGCGGGTGGTTGCCAGGGTGTTGCTAGGGGATTGTTAAGGTGCTCTGAGTAATTATTAGCACATTGAAATCCTGTCTCTACTGTGTTTTGAATGGCCTTTATCCTATTTTCTATCCAGTTTCTAGTTCTTGGGGGTCACAATGGTTTGTGGATGGTTGCCAGGGTGTTGCTAGATGGTTGTTAAGATGTTCTGAGTAGTACTTAGTGTGTCACTATCTGGTTTGGTTGTTTTGCTTAGTGTTGCTATCCTTTTGCTGGGGTTTTCATTATGGTTGTCACTGCCAGGGTGTTGTAATGTGCTTGTTAATATGTTATTTGTGTCACTGTCTGGTAGCTAGGGTATGGTTGCTGTGGTATTCTGAATGTTCTTAGCATTTTTCAGTCCAGTTGCTAAGGTGTTCTATTGGATGCTAGGCATTGCTAAGTTTCTTGGTCTTACTGTGTGATAATGCAGTACCTTGCTGTAGGATATGGTGCTGAACATTTCGCTAATTTCTGATGGAGTGTTGACCTCCTCCTCCTTTCGGGAGAGAGGGTGAGAGGAAGTCAAGCTATCCACAGCAAACGCTCTTTGCAGGTCGTACAGAATGATCTGGTCTTTCTGGTGAGGGACAGAGTTGATCATCAATTAAGTGTTACAAGGTGTGTCTCTTCTAAACATTTCACTGAACTGCAACATGCAACTCTGCATCATACTCTCAAAGGTGAAGTGTGTACTGTAATGTCTGCACCACTAATTGCTATACACGAAACTGCAAAAATAGTAATAAAGATTTCCAGGTTGACCAAGAACTCAAGAAGAAAATGAATTTATAGCCTGTCTTACCAAGAAGAATTATTTATTTATTTTAGACTCAAAGAATTTATTTATTTATTTTAGACTCTAGCATCCCTGCGACTACATAAGACAAGTGATTTGGATGATGGATGGATGGATTCCATTGATCCATCATCCACAATCCATCCATCATCCATCAACCATACATCATCTGTCCGTCATCCATCATCTACCCATTCACTTATCTATTCATCCATCTATCCATACGTCTGTCTATCCATCCATTCATCCATCATCCACCCATCCACCTATCTATCCATCTATCCATCCATCTATCCGTCCATCCATCCATTCATCCATCATCCACCCATCCATCTGTCCATCCATCCTTCAATCATTCATTCATCTATCTATCCATTCATCCATCATCCACCTATATATTCATCCATCCATCCATCTATCCGTCCATCCATCCATTCATCCATCATCCACCCATCCATCCATCCATCATCCACCCATCCATCCATCTATCCATCCATCCATCCTTCAATCACTCATCCATCCATCATCCACCCATAGACCTATTTATTCATCCATCCATTCATCTATACGTCTGTCCATTCATCCATCACCCACCCATCCATCCATCCATTCATCCATCACCCATACATATGTCTGTCTATCCATCCATTCATCCATCATCCACCTATCTATTCATCCATCATCCATCCATTATCCATCCATTCATCCATCCATCCATTATTCATCCATTCATTCATCCATCAACCATACATCATCTGTCCGTCATCCATCATCGACCCATCCACCTATCTATTCATCTATCTATCCATACGTCTGTCCATCCATCCATTCATCCATCATCCACCTATCTATTCATCCATCCATCCATCTATCCATCCATCCATTCATCCATCATCCACCCATCCATCCATCCATCCATCTATTCTTCAATCATTCATCCATCCATCTATCCTTCAATCATTCATCCATCCATCTGTCCGTCCATCCATCCATCATCCATCCATTCATCCATACGTCTGTCCATTCGTCCATTCATCCATCACCCACCCATCCATCCATCCATTCATCCATCATCCACCTATCTATTCATCCATCATCCATCCATTACCCATCCATTCATCCATCATCCACCTATCTATTCATCCATCATCCATCCATTACCCATCCATTCATCCATCATTCATCCATCCATTATTCATCCATCATCCACCTATCCAGTCACAAGGCTAGCTAAATGAATTAATTAAATACAGGCTCTTTTTTTAGCTTTACCAATAATTATTTGGCTCTGTTCCAATTGCAGGAACTAACTGAACCATGCTAACCAGTCAAACTTTGACCCCTTTGCTTAAACAAACAGACACCAATTAGAGCCCCAGTGTTTACACTCCTCAGGAATTCAGCCTAAAAATTCCTGTTAAACTGTTCGTTTAATGTGGGATAGAGAAATTTCCTTGATAACTATTTAATATTGTGTGCATATGATTATCTGGACATCTTAAAAGCACCTCAAAGAAAGGGACTATTTAACAAATCCTTTGAATGATGTTCTTACAATGTTCCAGGTAGGCTCAGCATGATCAGCGCCCAGATACTCCACGTATGAAGCAAACCCCTCGTTCAGCCAGAGATCATTCCACCATTTCAGCGTCACAAGGTTTCCAAACCACTGGAAGACATTAATCACATGGCAAACTGTGTGAAGCAAAAAGTACTCAGAGTCCCCTTTACTAGGCCTAGACGTACCATGTGAGCCAGTTCGTGAGAAACCACAGTCGCAATCCTCTGCTTGTTGCCATTGGCAGACGTCTCCGAGTCGTATAGAAGCGCAGTCTCTCTGTAAGTGACAAGACCCCAGTTTTCCATTGCTCCCGATTCAAAGTCAGGCAGCGCAATCTGATCTAAAAAAAAAGAGGAGGATAAATTTGCATTCTGCTGTACTTTGAAGGTTTTCCTAATGAAGTTGGTCGTATACCTGACTTAGAAAGTGGATAGCTGGTGTTGTAATATTTCTCAAAGAACTCCAGTATTGGCTGAGTGATACTGAGTGCATAATCTCCTTGCCCATCTCCAATGGCTTTTTTCCGAGCCCATATTCTTACCTGTGACAATGCAAACAAACATAATTTAACTTCATGTCTGTAAAGAGTTTAGATTAGTAAATTGGCATGGAGGTACTACCAAAACACCCTTGTTGCCTTCAGCCCTGATGTACGTGAAATCACTGACGAGAAATGCAACAAGGTATGTTGACATCCTCTTTGTGGGTTCAAATACCGTCCTGGTAACGACCGTTCCATCAATTTTGACGTTTTCTGTCTCTAAGATGAAAAAATAAGAAACAACAGTTAGATCTGTTTATTGGGCTGTCAGTAAATTACCGTAAAATATTATATAGGGATGTGAAACGATTAATCGCATCCAAAATAAAAGTTTGTGTTTACATAATATATGTGGGTGCACTGTGTATAATTATTTAATATATATATATATATAAATACACACACATGCTTGTATATATTTAAGAAATATTTAAATATTTTCATGTATATACAGTATATAGATTTATATATAATTTATATTAATAAAAAATACATATTTTTTTTCTTAAATATACATGCATGTGTGTGTGTATATATATATATATATATATATAATTATACACAGTGCACCCACATATATTATGTAAACACAAACTTTTATTTTGAATGCGATTAATTGTGATTAATCGTTTGACAGCCCTAGTATTTTGAGTTAAATTAAATATGTACCTTGCATTTACTTTATGAATTTGGCAGATGCTTTTGTTTACAACCACCTACTTTGCTTTTAAAGAGATAGTCCACCCAAAAAATAAAAAATTCTGTAGTTTCTTCATCCCCAAACCTATGACTTTGTTTTGTGGAAGGGGATATTTAAAAAAATGTTGGTAACAGTTTCATTTCCCACTGGACAAAAATATAATCAATGGGATACAAAACAGTTTGGTTACCAACATTCTTCAAAAGATATTTTGTTCGGCAAAAGGAAGAAATGCATACAGGTTTGAAACGACATGAGGATGAGTAAGTATGTCAGAATTAAAATTTTTTGGTGGACTGTCTCTTTAAGGTTTATCATTTATCAGTTCATGCATTCCCTGTGACTTCAGCATAGATAGTGCCATGCTGTACTGTTTGAGCTATAAGAAAAGTCCTTTAATTATGCCAATTTAGTTAATCAAATGCCAGGTAATTAATCAAATACATTTATAACAAAATTACCCATTAAAACAAATGTAAGGGGTTTTAGAAGTCAATTATTGTTAATTTGATTTCCATATTTTTAAACATAAGTCTGTCACTACAGTCAGACTGCAGCAGCAATACATTTTGCATTTGAAAAAAAAACATTTTTAACTGAGACATATTAGAAAATCTTGTCAGGATTTAACTAATTAGATACAGAAATATTGCTTTGATGTGAAATTAGCCCTGCAAGCAAAACATGATTTGAGGCAAAGGTTTGCTTATGTTCAGATAGTCAAGATTAGGTTTGAAGCTCATGGCAGTTAAGGGAATAACTACAAGGAAAACAAACAGAGCTGAAGTGAATGCCAACATGAGGAGGACAGATGTTGCCAGATGACACATAACCAGCAGACTACCATGACTCAAAAAGTGCAAAGTTTGCATGTCATTTGTGGTTTTTAAGGAATTGGTCATTTCTTTCCTGTTGCTATAAACCTATGAAGTCTTTTTAAAGGGATAGTCCATCCAAAAATTTGTTTCTCATTAATTGCTCACTCTCATGTCATTCCAAACCCGTAAGACTTTAGTTCATCTTCGGAACACAAATAATGATATGTTATAATTGAATCTGAGAGCTTTTTGTTTCTCCATTGACAGCTACGCAACTACCACTATAAAGCCCCAGGAAGGTAGTAAAGACATCATTAAAGTAATCCATGTGACGCCAGTGGTTGAACTTCCATCTTTTTAAAGCAATATGAACTTTTTTGAAGCAATATGAGTGCTTTGTTTGCACAAAAAACATAATTTACCACTTGTTTTACAAAATATTATATGCATGATGTGTTGAGATGAGAGCAGGCCCTGTTGCGTGAACACACGTTACTTGTAGGTTTTTTGATATCGTTGATAATTTATATATATAATATATTTTTAAATAATATTTAAATTAGAATTGGCAGGTGACAAAATAATTGAATTGCTGATTAGCCTAAATGTGTCTTAGAAAAAAATAAATCTTGATTGATTTGATGCATTTTAAGATATGTCAGTGCAAGTTGCTTTCAGTTCAGATAGTTTAAACATGCATTTTAGGGACTAAATGAATGTGAAATCGGTCATCGGTCTTTCAGTGAGCACAAATGAGATTAGTGAAAGCGATGGATTGATTGTCTTACTCATTTCCTGACTGTTGGACAGTGCTGTGGTTCCCAGGTCATGGATAAGAGTGATATGAAACACAGCTTTCATGCCAGGTTCATCGAAACACGGGAAAGCTTTTCTAGCGTAAGTGGCCTGCATCTGAGTGATGGCAATAATTCTGGAAAACATTAGAAAAGTGTTTGATCACAACAACTAGCTTTGAACAAATGGCAACAGTTTGAGGTTTGCTTTACTTATCAATAGATTCGATTACTATTCGAATAGATTCATTCATTTAGATTCGATTCTTTTTTGTTTTTTTCAGTAAGATGTCTTATTTCTACATTTAAAGGGATAGTTCACTTTTGAATTAATTTTTGGTATGTTTTAGCTTACCTCAAGGGCATCCAAGATGTAGGTGTCTTTGTTTCCACAGTATTTTCAATTTTGACATTTTTCAGTCAAACCGTTGTTGTCTATCAGTCATACACGGGAGGCTGAGGGGGTCCACCAAAAAGCATGCACAGAGAAGTTAAAATTAAACAAACATGATTTAATGACTCGTAAATGTAAGTACACATTGATGGCCTAAGACACGAAACGAGCGGTTTGTGTGAGAAAACGAACAGTATTTATATCGTTTTTACCTCGTGTAATCACAGTGACGTCCAAGTGATCTGAATCAGTTGCGGAATGTCCAACTGAACCGAACTGAATCAGTTCAATGTTACGCCGGAAGTGATCGCTTGCGTGTGACGTCACTCAATATTTACACAGAGATTTCGGAAGTTTTACCTTTTACTAAACATATTTAGATATACCGAAATCGTCTTCCATTGCGGTTTCCCGTATATCTAAATATGTTTAGTGAAAGGTAAAACTTCCGAACTATAAACAAACAGTTACGTAGGCGCGCAAGCGATCAATTCCGGCGCATGCGCAGATCGAAGCGCCCGTGCCGTCAGATAATTTTGTCATGGCTATGATTACACAAGGTAAAAACGATATAAATACTTTTCGTTTTCTCACACAAACCGCTCATTTCGTGTCTTAGGCCATCAGTGTGTACTTACATGTACGAGTCATTAAATCATGTTTAATTTTGACTTCTCTGTGCATGCTTTTTGGTGGACCCCCTTAGCCTCCAGTGTATGACAACGGTTTGAATGAAAAATGTCAAAATTGAAAATACTGTGGAAACAAAGACACCTACATCTTGGATCCCCTTGAGGTAAGCTAAGCTGAGGTGAACTATCCCTTTAAATGATCTATAATGTCTATAATGAACAACATCAAGGAAAATATTTTCAGAAGTAACAGTTAAAAATGTCTTGATTTGCATTACATAAAAAATGTCATATTTGCGTTACATACAAAATATCAAAACAAGTGACTTTTAAAGTATAGCACAAGCACACTTTTGAAAAACATTTCAGAAAAAGATGTTTGATAGATTTTTAAATTATAAACTAATAAATAGCATATTGTTCAAAAGTTTGGGTTTGGTAAGATTTAAGTCTCTTATGAACACCAAGGCTGCGCTTATTTGGTTGAACAATATTATTACAATTTAAAAGAACAGTTTGCTATTTTAATATATTTTAAAATGTAATTTGTGTCTTTGGTGTCACATGATCCTTCAGAAATCATTCACTGTTACAACAGTGGTTCCTTAATATTTAAGTGGAAACTAATTTTGTCCAGGATTTTTTGATGAATAGAAAAATCAAAAATAAACAGCATTTATTTGAAATATAAATCTTTTGTAACATTATAAATGTCTTTGGTTGATTTCATTCCGGAATAAAGCATTTACAGACCTCAAACTTTTCGACAGTAATGTGTACTGGTAAAAATAAACACTAATATTTCGACATAGGCCTAAGTATTTTTGACATTTTATGATTGCTCCACATAACAGGAAGTAGATGTGGTTAGATTCTGAGAAATCTTCCGCATCATCTGTTTTGCAGCCAGGTCCCACATGGTTTGGTAGATTGTGTATAATGCAATAATATTCAGACATTTTTAGCTGCTTTAGTGTCCTTATACAATCTACAACATCTCACTTTTTTTCACCATCTTCCATGTATTCACTCCTGTAGAAACCATCCAGATTATCAGAAAGCTCTCCTCTGAACTCTGTATAGAGCCAGTAGGACTTCCCAGGCTTCAGTTTTCCCCCCAGCTGAATCACCAAGTACTGTGTTTCGGTCTGAAACCAGGTGGTCTTTATTGCTGGAGCTGTTACGCCGCTCACACCCATGAGTTTTGCATGGTGCCCCTTGAACAGAGTTAAGTTCAGTTTGTTGGAGTGAATCAGTATCAGATCTGTCGTCTTCACACAAGTAAACATCACTCCCGAGTCCCCAGTGAAAATATACGTCCCATTGGCGTTCATCACCAAACGAGGCCAAAGAGTCACGTTGTAGTACTGTGGAGACAGAGTGTCGGGCAGTCTGTATTTGTCCCAGGGTTCGTTCGAAGTCTTGGGGGTGGGAGGTACTGGTGACGTAGTTGCATTACTTAATTTGGCTGTGTTTTTGGACTTTTCTCGATTATAAACGACTGATAATGCAATGATGGTCACCAAGGCTATTGCAGCCAGTACCATGGCAGCGGTGGCCATATGTTTGCTGATGTAATATCCTTTCCCCATTGTTCACTGCGGTTTGAGATGAGAAAAAGGTGCTGTCGCCGATGTGCGTTTTTCTTCTTTGTCGAGATGATATTCTAGTATGACATTGCTTTTAACAAAAACAAATAGATGGTTTCCATCTTCGGTGATATAAATACCTATAAAAGAAGCAATGATCATTAAAGATTCAAGCAAAATGATTGTAATAAAGGAATAGTTCATCCAAATATGTAGTTTCAAATGGAATGACTTTCTTTCTAGAACTCAAAAGATGTTAGGCAGAATATTCACGCTATTTGTTTCTAAACAATGAAAGTGAGTTGGGCCCTGTCACATTGGATTATTGGTTCTGTTTCATTTGCTTTTAGTTTGTTTCAATGTTCCCGCTTGTCCTTGGCTGTCATGGTTATTCATTGTTTGATTGATTGATTTCTTACACCTGTTTTTAGTTTGGGGCTGTTTACATGACACCATTTTCAAACAAAAACTGAATACTTTTTATTCGTCTGGCCATTAATTTACATGACAACTGCATTTTGGGGTGCCTGAAATCACAAGCTTTTGAAAATGGGTTTCAAAGTTTTCGCCATTATCGTCTCAGTGTAAACTACAAAAATGTATAGACTACTTTTTTCACGGACAGACAACAACATTGTCAAACCGTACCGTGTTAGTTTTCATTGTTAGTTTTAGTATTTTTTTATGTGCTCTTGTCATTTTTATTAGTCGTCGTTTTCTCAAGTAAAAGCGCAAAAAAAGCTTCTGTTCTGTTGCCTCAGCAAACGATCTGTTTCTCACTGTTATATTTACTGTTGTCAGTACATATAGATGAATCCGACGAGCGTTCTGTGTAGGCTGCCATCTTGTGGCGACGCCATTACTGAGCTGTTACACCGGCATAGACATGTGCACCGGTATGTAAACAAACCTAGGTGATAACGCGAAAGCACCCTCGATGACAGCTACAGCCAGGCAGAATGACTTGTTGGGTTGATGATAATAGACAGTGGCCTCCAGTCACAGATGAAGGTACAAACGATCTTACAGATTATTTATGAAAATAGCTTGGCAAGTTGGCAAGCTAGCTAGGCTAACGAGGAAACTATAAAAAAGATCTGTCCATTTGGCAACAATAAATAAATAAATGAATGAAATCAAATAAACAAATTCATGTTTTTCCTTTGTGTCCATTATTTATCTCATTTTCAAATTGCAATGGGCAAGGGTAAGGTAACGTTACAGCTAGAAATTAGTATACATAATATTGACCAATTAGTGTTTTTAAACCATGGAAAGAGGTCAATATAACAGCAGGATAACAATTATGTCACATAACTTTACATTTAGCTCAGGAAAGCCATTTAATGACCATAGCATGTTAATTGAATAGAAAAAATAGCAAGAGAGGAGATTTTGCTGATCACTATGTCACATATTTATTAATTTTTTTTTCATTATGTCATTAAATAATTGTTATTATACGCGAATGTCCGCGTCTTGTACTCGCCCAGGAAATCTGTGTAAACCGTACGGCACCAGACAGGGGCAGTCGACCCGGGGTATTCACAAATGTTTTTTCTTCAAAATTGAAATTTTACTGCCACCATTGAAACAATTTATAACGAAACTGTTTACCCACTCGACATTATACAAGGGGTAACGTTGTAACGTTAGTGACAGTCGTAAATCGCGGGCTGTTTATTCCATTGGACGCAAGTTGCAACTAAAACAATAGGAGGCAATGGCGCAACGCTACCCAGCAACAGCTCAGTAATGGCGCCCGCTTACTTCCGGTAGTTTCGCCGGATTCGTCTATATGTTGGAAAGTTATGGCAAAAAAAACTTACAAACTCTGTGCTTCTCCCTACCCGCCCCAAAATGCCCCAGTAATTTATTCTTGTGATGCAAAACCGTTTTAGCAATTTGCTGGTAAAATGTGCACTTTTTTTTCTGTGGTTAAGAATGAAACAATGTAACTCTGTTAACCTTAATCTAAACATTATAGCTATTTAGTGTTAGTACAAAAGACCTATAATGCACATCTGGAATAGTCCAATGCACTAAATCATTTTGTGCTCTTTTCTCACAGGTGCTTCCTCTTGATGGCTTGCATCATTTACCATCTTGTTATCATGTGAGTTCAATCAACAAACACACGCACATATCTTAACACTTAACGGCTGCTGAACAAGAACAAGCCGGTAATTTCAATCGGATTTTAAGTGTTGACTCGTTTTGGGCCATTTTCATTGGTGCTCTATGCAACTGGCGGCAGGATATAATGGGATAGAATCCCCTCCCTGTCATTGTCAATTACACCAATGGATAACGTGAGCTGTCTTTTCAAAAGAAAAATAATTTTCTGCTTGTAAGTGGGAGATGTAAGTGAAAGTTCAACTTGCAGATGTGTTTGCATTGGGAAAAAACAGCACTGGTCACATAAGGGGGGCAATGAAAATATAATCATCATTACACCACTAAGGTTGGTGAAAAAAAACAGAAATGATCTCATATTTCCATTTTTTTTTTTTTTAATTTTTAAAATGCTATATTAATTGCTTTTAAAAAACACTCACTCACTTTTGAACGTGTCTGTGTGTGTGTGGTTTATATTACATTGTGAGGACCAAACGTCCCCACAAGGATTGTAAAACCGGAGATAACCTAGCCGGTTGGTCCCCAAGAGTACAAAAGCTTATAAATCATATCATAGAGTGAGCTTTTTTGAAAATGTAAAAAAAAAAATAAAAATAGGTTTAGGGGTCGGGTTAGTGTAAGGGGACAAAATATAAAAAATTTTTACAGTATAAAAACCATCACGTCTATGGAGAGTCCCAACAAAGATATCGAACCAGAGTGTGTGTGTGTTCAAACCGTTCAAAAGTTTGTGGAAGCATTTAACATACCATTTTAAAATGCTAAATCATGGACAAACAAGTCCTCCAGCTGGATCAGCAAGAGCCATAATAAACCAAACCAGTATGGAAATCCACGCTTGTCTCAACTGATCTTAACAGGTATGCCAAAGACCTTATTGCAAATTATAGTTTTGCATATACAAGTTCATCTTGCTTAAACTTAACTAAACGCTTGTGTCTTATACAGTCTGACAGCTTTATTCATTTCATTCTACTGTTTTAACCATTTCCATCTGGAAGTTATTTGAGGTAAGTAAATATGAACACAATATGCTACACTAAAGCACTAAACACGCACATTGCAAAGAATCCCATCTCATCCGTTGACCATATGCTAAATCACTCTGTCTGGAAAGCCATGCAACAGGCGGGAGCACAAACATCTTGCAGTAGTTTTCTTTCTTTTGAAAAGACGACTTCTTAGTTCTTGTGTGAGATTAAAGTCAAATCAAATAAAGACACACGCATGCTTGACTAAGATGAAAAGAAGAGAGTAAAAGTACACATACCAGGTATCCATAGGGAAATTCACAGAAGTGGGATAGTTGCGTTTATGATGAGGTTGATGGGAAAAACAAACACACACACTCTCTCTCTCTCTCTCTCTCTCTCTCTCTCTCTCTCTCTCTCTCTGTCTCTCTCTCACACACACACACTCATTCCCAGTTAGGAGGAGGGGCAAAACAAAGCTTAGCTACACATACAGTATACACACCCCAAAGCCACCTAGACACAGACACAAACGTACACGAACAGACTGAGAATTCTCGAACAACTCTTTGTCCGGGGTTTTAAGGGTAAAACTCACTCTGAAGTCACATTTATTGCATGTCTTTCATGGCTTATGTGTGATGTGCACAGTTTGAGACACGAGGGTTTTTTTTCTCAGGAGAAAAAGATCCTGATTTAAAATGTCTTTACTTTGGCTAGATTTTGCATTATTGAACAAAATGCAAAAATTATGCAGCCATTATACTGTTTATCATCAGCTTGTGATGAACCTTCAGGATCTTGAAAGGTGATTTGATTAGTCTTCATTCATCAATATGGCAAAAAAAAAAAAAAAAAACACCTGGAAAGTGTGCACATATATATATATATATATATATATATAAAAGTTTGGGGTTGGAAAGTTTTTTGTTTTTTTTGTCTGTTATTAAAATTGAAATTACATTAAAATGTAATTTATTCTTGTGACTTATTATTATTAGCAATGTTGAGCTGATGAATTATTTGCAATGTTCCTCATTTGTAAGTTGCGTCTGCTACATGAATAAATGCAATACAAATCTGTGCAGCATTTATGGCTTAAAAACAAAAGAGAAATTTAACAAACCGTATGAAATTCATAGAAACTCATCTGTTCTCAGTATGCAAGTGATAGTGTTTTGCACACAATAAACCATTTTAGCTGAGATGCAGCGCACAGGGGATGCCACACAGATAGAGAGAATGTCTTGATGGAAATGTTCACAACCAGAAGTGATCCTCATATTATTTCAGCTATTGTTTCAATAACTTTAACCCCGAATCTGATGGAAATTGTCTAAGTGTTGAAGTGTGGATATGTGCATGTCGTTGCACATATTAAAAAGTTGCACCTGATAAAGGTTAGATCTTATTCCACCTCCATAGAGCTGTAAAGCATCTCTCGAGATATGGCCGGCAAAGATAAGCAATTTCAAGAACAGCTGTTATGTGTTTCAAACAGCAATAACCAGAAAATCACAGCTTTAAAGAGCATATTGCAGGTAAAAAAAAAATCGAAATTTATAGATAACCTTGTATGAAAATACCATATGAAAAGTTAATGCAGGATTTAAAATGTTTTAAAACAACATAAGGACACTAATTTAGAAGATAAAGTGAGCGTTTCTTGGACTGCTAGTAAAAACGGCTTTTTTTTCAACGTCGCGTCATTTGACGTCATAGCAGGGAGCCGCAGCCTCGGCTCAGTGAGAGCAGGCTGGTGTTCAGTGAGAGCGCTCGTCAGTCAGTGTGCTTTCGTTAGTTTTTGCATTTTAATTTATCATCGTCATGGTAAATATTGTGTTTGTGGAGATTGCAAAAACTCCAGCCTGTCAGGACTTCAAGATCGAGTCCACAAGTTTCCATTACAATAAAAGTGACGGTGCTATATAGCCTATCTTTCGTTCCTGGTGCGGTTTGAGCAGGTGAAGAGACGGGATTTCTCCTCTCGGCTCGGAAAACACGGTCGTGTGTAGCGTTCACTTCAGATCAAATGATTAGCATCTCGGCAATATGATGGAGTTCAACATCATGTTATGCCGAAGCAAGAATATTGATCGTCGTATACTACCAATGGCATCAAATAGTGTTATATAGGTAATAGTCATGTCATGCCCTAAATAAAACTTGTAATTGAAAAACAAAATTGGTTGTTTAAATACTCAAACCTTTAATGTTCTGTTTATGTTATAACCAAGGTGAAAAAAGATGTATTAAAAATTTACCCGAGTATAGCCTATGCTTTTAGTAGGCTAAAGAAATATACTCAAGTAAAGTTTTTATACATTTAATAGTATATAAATCTACCCTAAACATACTAATGTCTGCTGGCCTGTTATAGGATCATAATAATCTGTACAATATTGTGAGCACAGTCAGTGTATATCGTTAGCGAATGTGTATAGCCTATTAAGCACGTCTCTCACCTAAAAGGCACCTGTCCTGTTCTCCACTGGTTCTCCTCACATCACTCACAGCTCAATTTTTCTCTGACCATTCTGTCTGACATTATCCTGGCCTGTCCCTGATCTCTTTAGCATAGCAGGCTCATAACTTTATGGCTTGATCCGTCATACGAGTATTTCCTCAGCGTCCGAAATGTCATGCGATTCATTGTTTTCCTGTTGTGTGAATCGACCGCTCTCCCGCTCATTGCGTCACGCCCGCCACGCCCATTTTCAGACGCGGAAGTAAAATTTTCTCACAAAAACGACTGCAGAAGCTTCTGTGGCGTGTTTATACGTATATTTTAAAGAAAATCTAGTTCCTACATTGTTTTTCTATGCATTGACTCGTTGGGTCCTCTAACCTGCAATATGCCCTTTAAGACTCTCTTTAGGTGGCTAAAATGAAAGTACATTTGGCATCAAATACACACATAAGATAAGGTCTGAAAAGATACATGCAGACAACTAATACTTAAATATACCTGTTTATTTTCAAGATTATGTCTTTGAGGGTCACTGAGGTATTTTTAACTGTTCTTATAAAATCTTCCTCTTTTTAGTTAATACTAGCCATGTGTAGCAAATGCAACATATAATAGTATACATAAAATGTATTAAGGGGGCCGAAGGCCAATTTAGCTCAAAGGGAAATGATTCATTGATTTGCAATGAATCTATGGAACCGAATCACTGAACCGAGCAAATGACTCGCTTAGAATTCATTTGAACGGGCCGTAATTATAACCAAATCTATAGTGAAACACTATGTCTTAGCAAGGTAACTTTAAATCGAACAGTACAAGACATTAAATGTGCAAACACGACACAAGAAGATTTATCTTTTCAAATATATGGACAAGACTTTATTTGCTATTCTAAGCACAAAACTAAGGTCTAAACATAATCACGCACACGCACACACACATTCATACAGTCGCGAAAGGGAAAGAGTGAGTTGGAAAGAGTGAGAGAGAAAGTTTCAACTTTCTATATGCACGTAAGACATAACCTGAAAGGACCACCAAGCATTAATTTGAACCTTCATTTCTTAGAGAGGTTATTCAATTAACATCAAAGCACCAGTTCAGTTAGAGCCTGGAGTACTTGCGCTTGTAGTGGCTGAGGGAATTCCCTTTGTCTGCGTCGCGTCGAAGGGGGGTTTCCCGGCCGGGTCCGTTGCGTGGTTTGTTGTCTTTGAAGTGCAGGGATGGAAGTTTCGCCGCTTGTCACGTGTGATTAGCAAGCGAATGAGAGTCTTTTCCAGTTCGAAGCGCGTTGCAAAGTTAACTTTGAAACGAAACTTTTACGAAAAAGGAAATAAAGGAAAGAAATGAAAGTAAGACGAGTCGGATGGCTTGACTGAGCTGAATTGTAACCCTGATCTTGATGGGTTATTCGTCTGCTGGTCGAATTTGGTCTAGTCGATGTAGAAGCATGTGGACATGTTCTTTGTTTCAGAGATAAGCACGAACAGAACACTCTCTTGCTGGTTTTAGAGAGAGGCGCGGACTTAACAGTTACAGAACAGAACAAAAATCATCTAGCAAAATCTATACATCACAAAAATCTTCTCCTTCTTCTGCAATCTTCTAAAATCTACAAAAATCTGATCATGAGGTCCTTTGTTCGGATCTTTAACTTAAACTCTAGTCCAACCTCCAAGAAACTTCGGGCCAATGGGTAATGGCATGATCTCAGGAGGTGGACCTACTTCTTGCTTTATCATAATTTATGCATGGTCTGTGAGCTGGTCTCCAGCACTTAGCAGAGACAAAAGACCATCGTTTTAACCTTATGATAATTATAATAATAAAACAAAACCTTTTACGCAGATTTCAATCAAGCCATCTTTTGAATTACGAGAATACGGTTCGTTTAAGAGCAAACGAGGCATTCACACTTCTAATGGTTGTATAACAATTACAAGAGTTAATAGTTAACAACAATTACATGATTATTATGTGATCTAAGCATAATAACACATGAAGTGTAGGAACAACAACAATTATGATTGGTTATAGGTCCAAGAATTGTTCTGTGGTGAGTTTATATGATTTTATGTGTGAGATCTTCGATCTCAACCGTAAGGTTACTGAGAGTTCAACTCGAAGGGGGACGAGGCAAAGGTGTTCTGTGGAACATCTCTGTCAGGGCATCAGAGGAGTCTTTGATGTGAGCCTCTCGTTCCACCATTTTGGAGCAGATTTGTCTTAGTAACATTACCATATTGACACGTTCGTCCTGTTTAGTGCCCCTCTCTTGGGCCTGTGGGGCAATAAAAGTCCTTATCTGCAGACAGCACGGAGTCGTTCCGTGACTCTGGAATGTGGGCTCCAGAACTTGGAGTGTTGAAGCCATGTGAATTAATCCCATGAGAGATTAATTTGATTAAGTTGTGTTTGATTCGCCTCGATTCTCTACATATTCCCCCCTCGATCGATGATGGGTTGAGAAGAAGACATCATTGAACGCTGGAGAAACAGAAGAAGTAGAAGCAAACACACACAGCAAACAACAAGGCAACTCCTCCATGACTGGTCACTTTACTGGTGCAGGGCATTAGGTTATCTAGGCCTAACGAGTTCACTCTCTCAATATAGTCAATTATGTGGAAAAAGTTTAGTTCAATTTTAGGACCGTTATTCTAGTTTGTGTTAAACGGTGATTGATCAACTTTGTGACTAAATTTGATTTGTTTGTTTTATCCACTTCTAAATTGTTCTAGGTTTAGACCAATTTACCTTCCAGATTTTGATTCGAATGATGCAGGGAGTTCTCTGGCTAACATTCGTTCTAAGGTGACTTGCAAACGTCAGGCGTGGTGCGTCAATCCTTATATTGTAACCTTGACCCTTATGGGGCAAAAGGGATTTTACCTAATAAGAGAAGAAGGGAAGGAAGAGGTAAAACAAAACAAAGCAGTTGAGTGACTCCAGTATGGGTACTGTTGTGCAGTGACAGGTGTCAACATGTGATGAGAGGTGTTATACTTGTTGGGTGTATCGCTATATGTTTCCGGTGGAAAGGGTAGCTAATACAATGAAAAACATGTTTGTTGAATGTTTTCATGGTAGATGTGTTTAACTTGTGTATGTCAGTACAATGTAGTGTAGTGCATGTACTGTATGTATGCGGTATGTATGTCAGATCTGTCTCAGTCTGTTTTGCTCCCCCCTTTGCTTAATGGCTTAGCTTTGATGAGCTTGTCGCATCTTTGCCTTGGAAAGGGATCTTCTGTGATCTGATGGGGGGTCAGTCCAGTAAGGCAGGAAGTTCTCTGGCAGACATTGGGAGGTGGTTTGGCACGGATGCGTGAAGCTGTAGTGCAAAACATGGTCTCCTTGTTGCATTCCACTTGTGATGCCTTCTGGTTGTGACAGACAGTCTGACTTCTGTGCTTACTGGTGTTGCGGCAGCACACAGATGGTTCTTGAGTTTGGAGCTTGTGGTGTGATGGGTAACCAGGATGGTGTTTTCTGGTACCTCTGGGTGTTTGTCAGTGGTTGACTGTGAGAGGCCACTTTGTTCTGTGTTGTTGTAGAACAGGTGGTCGTCTCAGGAAGGTGTGCAAGGTGATCACTGGTCTTCCGTGTTCAGCTTGTCTTTGAAGAACACTTGCAGTCGACTCAGTAGTCGCTCCATGTCCTCTGAGGGGAGACTGTCGTGTTCTTGGACACACTCAGTGTGGTGTGGAGGTGGGTTTCGTTGTCGCTTACCCACATAGAATGCTTTTGGATGCACTCGTTGATTCCAGTTGTTTCCTTCTGGTGGGTCCCATGACTTTTCCACGTGGTTGGAGTGGTAGCTGTCGTTAGCATGAGAGTAGCATTCTCTGTGCTCCTGATGAAGGACTGTGGCGTTGTCATGCCACTGGGTGTCTTCCAGTGCAAGGCTTGTGTCTTGGCTGCTGGAGTTTGACACTGTGGATGTTTTCAAACCTTTCTTTGAAGTCATCTTTTGTTTGATGTAGGCCTTGTGTGTCAGGTCACGTAGCTGTTGAAGCGTCATGGTGACTGGGCAGGCCATGATGCCGAGATGACGACTCAGTCCTGGATGCAGGTTTCTCAGGAAGAGGGTTTTGAAGTTCAGATCCTCTTCAGATTCAGGTTTGCTATGTGCACCGAAGTAGGCTTGTCGGAAACGGTGATAATAGGCTTGGGGAGTCTCTTGACGACCTTGTTTGGTTTCCAAGGCGACTAACACACCGTGTTCTGACTCTGGACTTGTAAATTCTTTAATCAGGATCTCACGTAGCAGCTGGTAGTTTGACTTGACATGAGCAGGTTGTCGGTCTAGGACGCTTCGTACCTCTTGACTGGATGTGGATCTGAGGAGGTATAAAATGTCTCTGTCAGTCATATGTGGTCTCACCTCTAGGAGGAAGTCGATATCTTGGAGGTAGGCCTGGATGCAGTGGCCCTCCGTGGAGTTCGGGTCGAACTGGGTGATGTTCTTAGCCAGCTGGTTGAGATCTTTGAAGGTCATTCCAGTTGCAGCTTTGGAGTCTGGCTGGATGATCTCTCTTTGTTGGTTGGCAGGGAAGAGTTCTCTGGTGAAGGCCGGTGACGTTTTGGGGTGTGGCCATTCACTTCTTCCGTAGGATGACAGTTCTTGGATGGAGGACTCCGTTCTGCTCAGCAGTGATGATGCTGAAGGAGGTCTCTCCCTTCTTGGCTCTGGTTTCTGTGTAAAGGCATGATGGAGTTCATCTCTGACAGCGTAGAGCTCGTCGTTGACGTCGTCTCGCTGTTGGATCAGATGGTCCATTTCAACGCTGCACCTTTGCAGGTGGTCTTCCAGAGCAGTGAGTTTAGAGTTCTTACTTTCAATGTCAGCTTTGGCTTTCTCTAGCTGATGTTCAGCAGACTGGAGTTGGTTTTCCAGGTGCTTCTGGACAGTCTTTAACTCTTGTTTGTCACGTTCAGTGACTGCAAGGGCTTCTTGGAGCTTGTCAACTTGGGTCTTTGTTTCATGCTCCGCTTCGTCGGACGCTTTGAGCTGGTCTTTGCAGTGTTGAGTGTGCATCAGCTCTCTCAGGAACTCGGTAGTCTTGAGGTCGTCCTGGACTTTCACTTCCAGCTTGTCTATGCGGCTTTGGGCACGTGTCAGCTCCTCCTGAAGGTGGGTGACGTGCTGGTGGCTTAGCTTTAGCTGGGCTGTGAAGGCATTGCTTAGGGAACAGGTTATTTTGGTTAGTTCCACATGGCTTTGGTTTTGGCTTGAATCATGTGTCAGGAATCTTCTCAGAATTATGATTATCATTAAAAATAATAACGGTTCAATTGTCTTTGGTGTGAGGCAGTCTGTAATGCCTCTGAGCCAGGCGTCCATGTCTTCCCGTTGGGCAGTGGGGTTTGTCGTCCACGACATGTTGGCACGCTCGGTGAAGAGACTGACACAGATCTGTGTGGTATAAGCCTATATGTGGTTGCACGGCTGAGTGTAGTTTCAGTAAGTGTGCACCAATAGTGAAGTGTCGTGATGACTAAATGTTGGTCTAAGTGTACACAGTGAGGCTAGGGATGTGAAGATCTCGTCACTCAACTGGGTAAAGGAAAGAAAAAGAGAGAGGTTAAAACAAATCTCAGATGGAAATAGCTTTTTTTTTTCAATGGAAGAAAATATTTTTGTAAATATTTTCTATCACTGGAAAGCTGGTTTCAACTCGTGATGTGAGGACTTCGTCACTCAACTGAGTAAGAGAAGAAGAGAGAAAAATTAACAACCAATTTCAAATGAGAAAGAAATGAAACAAAAAGGAAATTATTAACTAGGGAAAGTATTAATTTCTCATAAATGTTTCTATCAATGACAATCTGTTTCCAGAAAGGTAAACAATATTACTGTTTATGTTTGCAATGAAAAATAATACAATAATAATGCTGATACCTCTTTTCTGAGTTTGACAGGATTGACACACACACCTTCGGTTGGACCGCTTACAGCAGGGCTTACAGCAGGGATGCTTTGAAGGCGGAGTTTGCTCAACACTTGTCTCTGTTAATTAATCTTGGATAAGATGTCAAAGTTTAAATTGCGTTTACAAATGCAGGGAGAGTGAGAAGAACACAAGAGGGTTTGATTAAAAATCAAATACCTAATAATCTGTTTGGGAAAGATTATCTTTGTCTCTTTTTAGAGTTGGTTGATGGTTCTTCCAGGTTTGTTCCCTACAAATGTGCAAAATAAGATGGAATAAAGCAGGACAGAACAGGAAAGACGCGATGAGGGAGAAATGAAGCAAGGAGGTTGGATCCCGCTACCTTTAGATCTACTACGAGTATAGAATTGATAGTTAATGAACAACTAAACACACAAATAAACTTTGTAAAAGACGATTGTCTCTGGTTTATTTGAAACTCGTATGGAGATGGTAATGTCTCCTATTGAAGCGTCACGCAAATGAATTATTCCAATATAGTGGTTAAGTTTATAACCAACCAGACGAAAGGATAAAACGCAATGACAATAATAAGCAAATCTGAGTCTAACACTATTTTGTAATAGTAATAACAACTTTTCAAATTTTAACTTTCGGAGTTCTTAAGTTTCGAAACTAATTCACCTAAAGTGATTGGATCTCAAAGAGAAATGTAAAAATTATGAAAATTATGCAATTAGAATTATTACAAAAATAAATCTAGAAATCATTAGAAATGATCTGTTTAGAAAGGTAGAATCTCAATTTTGCAATTTCTTGTTCTTTTAAAATCAAATTCGAAATTTGACAATTAATAATCATAAACCAGCATTTTCTTTTTCAAGTAAAATGCAGGTAAAATAATTAATAATGGTAAATCAGTATTTTCCTTTCAGGAAGAATATTGATTAACTTTAAAGAAAAGTGTGATAAAGTTAAAAGAAGAAACAAGAAAAGATCGATAGGTGTCTAAATGGTTAAATCGCTTTAACGTTGTTCAAACAGACACTATAGCTAACCGCTGGGGTTAGTATTGATAATAGTAACTGATGCTAAAGGCTTTAGCACAGGCCTCAATGCAAACAACCGCTCAGCTTTAGCTTAGCCTAGCTTAGCGTAGCGTTTGTTTGGTTTGTTTACAAAGTTCGAGGGGGTCAGAGTTCACCCGGAAGTGTTGGTTAAGACTTCCGTGTCACGATAGCAACTAAAGCGATCAAGCGAACGCTAGTGGGCGAACCGTGAATTGCAGTTGGTAAGCAGTTTGTTACAGTTCCATGCAATGCGAGCGCATTTCAATGTTCACAGAACATGTACAGTATTACAGTATTACGTATGATTATCGATCATATTACGGGAAATGTCGGCGCATTTCACACTGTTCAAATAAAATACACCACTCGTAGCTGGGTTTACGACATGGGGCTTCACTCAGTTTGTTGAGAGTGATATTAACTTTAAGCACGCGGCGGTGCGCTGTATGAGAACGATGGTCTCGTCTCTGTCTTTGTGCAGGTTTAGTTTCACACAAAGTAACAGGGTCTAACTTGGTTCAGTTTCAAAAAAGCTTTACTTGGACAAAACTTAAAATAAGTCCTATTCAATTACACTCGGACACGCGCAGTGTTTACACGATAAATAATTGAACAGACATACACAGAAAAGCATTACTGTTTATCACGGGGATCACGGATAGTGGGACACGCACTGGTGATCAAATAAAATAAACAGATAAGCATTAAGTGTTTATCACAATGGAACACGCACTGCGATCAAACAAATAAACAGAAAGCATTAAGCATTTATCACGGAGAAGCAATGGAACACGCACTGCGATCAGATAAATAACTTTAAGGCTTTTATGACTAGATTCGACAAGGAACACGCTTGACGCTCTGTCAGGAAAATATTGTAACTTATAGGGTTAGTTTTAATTACTGCAGTTTGATTTCGTTCGGCTTCTCTGACTTATATAAACACACACACACAACGTTATAGTTCTCTGAAAGACTCTGGAACACGCAGATGTCGATCAGCTATAACGAGGTATTTTCTGGAAATAAGGAACACGCTTAATTCCTACCTTATTGTAGTGTGAGGTTTTATATCTTATGCAGGTATAAAGAAAACAAAATAGGCGACAGACTAGACTTCTCAGCTTTCTCTGGGAGCTTCACTCACAGATAACAACAACAGCAGCAGCTTTCAACGTGCGCGCGGCGCATACGTCACACACAGACTCGCGGAGGTTCGGATCTCGCATCCGCAACCAAAAATGAAAAGATGATTTCTTGATATATGTTCACAATTTAGGTTGAACTGCCTTTCATTCTCCACCAAAAATGTAGCAAATGCAACATATAATAGTATACATAAAATGTATTAAGGGGGCCGAAGGCCAATTTAGCTCAAAGGGAAATGATTCATTGATTTGCAATGAATCTATGGAACCGAATCACTGAACCGAGCAAATGACTCGCTTAGAATTCATTTGAACGGGCCGTAATTATAACCAAATCTATAGTGAAACACTATGTCTTAGCAAGGTAACTTTAAATCGAACAGTACAAGACATTAAATGTGCAAACACGACACAAGAAGATTTATCTTTTCAAATATATGGACAAGACTTTATTTGCTATTCTAAGCACAAAACTAAGGTCTAAACATAATCACGCACACGCACACACACATTCATACAGTCGCGAAAGGGAAAGAGTGAGTTGGAAAGAGTGAGAGAGAAAGTTTCAACTTTCTATATGCACGTAAGACATAACCTGAAAGGACCACCAAGCATTAATTTGAACCTTCATTTCTTAGAGAGGTTATTCAATTAACATCAAAGCACCAGTTCAGTTAGAGCCTGGAGTACTTGCGCTTGTAGTGGCTGAGGGAATTCCCTTTGTCTGCGTCGCGTCGAAGGGGGGTTTCCCGGCCGGGTCCGTTGCGTGGTTTGTTGTCTTTGAAGTGCAGGGATGGAAGTTTCGCCGCTTGTCACGTGTGATTAGCAAGCGAATGAGAGTCTTTTCCAGTTCGAAGCGCGTTGCAAAGTTAACTTTGAAACGAAACTTTTACGAAAAAGGAAATAAAGGAAAGAAATGAAAGTAAGACGAGTCGGATGGCTTGACTGAGCTGAATTGTAACCCTGATCTTGATGGGTTATTCGTCTGCTGGTCGAATTTGGTCTAGTCGATGTAGAAGCATGTGGACATGTTCTTTGTTTCAGAGATAAGCACGAACAGAACACTCTCTTGCTGGTTTTAGAGAGAGGCGCGGACTTAACAGTTACAGAACAGAACAAAAATCATCTAGCAAAATCTATACATCACAAAAATCTTCTCCTTCTTCTGCAATCTTCTAAAATCTACAAAAATCTGATCATGAGGTCCTTTGTTCGGATCTTTAACTTAAACTCTAGTCCAACCTCCAAGAAACTTCGGGCCAATGGGTAATGGCATGATCTCAGGAGGTGGACCTACTTCTTGCTTTATCATAATTTATGCATGGTCTGTGAGCTGGTCTCCAGCACTTAGCAGAGACAAAAGACCATCGTTTTAACCTTATGATAATTATAATAATAAAACAAAACCTTTTACGCAGATTTCAATCAAGCCATCTTTTGAATTACGAGAATACGGTTCGTTTAAGAGCAAACGAGGCATTCACACTTCTAATGGTTGTATAACAATTACAAGAGTTAATAGTTAACAACAATTACATGATTATTATGTGATCTAAGCATAATAACACATGAAGTGTAGGAACAACAACAATTATGATTGGTTATAGGTCCAAGAATTGTTCTGTGGTGAGTTTATATGATTTTATGTGTGAGATCTTCGATCTCAACCGTAAGGTTACTGAGAGTTCAACTCGAAGGGGGACGAGGCAAAGGTGTTCTGTGGAACATCTCTGTCAGGGCATCAGAGGAGTCTTTGATGTGAGCCTCTCGTTCCACCATTTTGGAGCAGATTTGTCTTAGTAACATTACCATATTGACACGTTCGTCCTGTTTAGTGCCCCTCTCTTGGGCCTGTGGGGCAATAAAAGTCCTTATCTGCAGACAGCACGGAGTCGTTCCGTGACTCTGGAATGTGGGCTCCAGAACTTGGAGTGTTGAAGCCATGTGAATTAATCCCATGAGAGATTAATTTGATTAAGTTGTGTTTGATTCGCCTCGATTCTCTACACATGAATCATGCGTTTCATGTATTCATGATCCATTTCATGCTACATACTATTAGAAGAAAAGTTTTAAATAAATCCGTACAGAGTCTGTCACACTGTAAAAAATATTGATGGTTTAACTTAAAAAAGTAAGTAACCTGGTTGCTTTAAAATTTTAAGTTCATTGAACTGAAAAAGTGAGTTAATACAATGAAGGAGAATGATTTAATCATCAGAAACTCAAAATTATGTTATCTGAACTAAATAAATTATTTAAGTTGATTTGACAAAAGAAAAAATGTGATTACTACTGTAGTGAAGATAATAGGTAGACACTCAGTCTATGTGCTAGTTCTGGATTTATCACCAAGTTCACTCAGGTGTGTCGGCCAGAACACCTCTTAAGGCCAAATGTTCCAGAGTATGAAATAAATAGTGGAGAAATAATTCTTATTCTGTTTCTTTATTCCTCTTTCTTGCAATTCTGAGAGTATTGGTGTGTGTGTGTGTGTGGTCTCTATAAAGAGAGAAACAAATTACAAATGAATAAATCAAACAGCTATGCATGCACTCATTCCTCTCTATGCACTAATATACATTACTAAACAAAAGCAAACAATAATCAGCATATAACTATACAGTATATCTCTTAAACTCTAATACTGTAAGAATAATGTAAAGATTCAAACACTTATAAAGGATCCTCAGATTTTCCATTATAAGTAAAATTCTAACATCACTTACTTCTTATAATACTCAACCACAAAGTACTGATCAATCCTAACAACAAATATAAAGTATTACACATCTAAACACGATATTACTATCTTTAACCTGACGTACTAAATCAGATGAGTCGAAGCTCTAACGTGAAATGTACTAACGCGAATATAATTAGCACCTCAGTCTCAAATCGACTCCTTAAACTCCTAACTCTTATCTACATCAAATAACAGAAATAACTACTTATATAATACCACAGTTTTACTTACTTTTTTCATTTACGCACACTCTGAGGGAAAGTGCAGCTCACACAACCGACTGACCAACCGACTATCTCTATCGTACTGCATACTAAGTATGTGATGTCAGATAGTATACAAACCAGCGCGCGCCTCAGCCACCGTTATAAGCGCTGAATCAACGGAAGTCAATGTGAAACATAAACCCTAATATGGTCAACTACACTAAATAATAGCAACACTAAAATAACTTTGGGGCCTTTTCTACAGCCGCCCCCGAATGTATGTAATACATTCGCTCATCAATAAAGGCAACAAAGTTCTATGGCTGGGGTGTAGTTGCAGGAGTGGAACCGTCACCATCTTCTCCAGAAGGAAGTGCAGGGAGGACAACCAGCCTGGCAACTGGCCGTGTGTAGATCCTTTCCTTAACCTTTACATCAGCGGACCTGATGTGCCCGTCAGGGCTGGGATGAGTCTTGACCACTTTCCCAATGGGCCAGAGGGCCCTCGGAAGATGAGGATCAGCGATCATCACTACACAGTCCCCTGTAATATCAGGTGGTGTAGCCTGCCACTTCTGGCGAGCTTGCAGACTTGGCACATATAGCCGGATGAAACGGGCCCAAAAGTGGTCGGCCAAAACTTGGGAGTGTCTCCAACGGCGGCGACAGATGAGCTCACTTTCAGGGTAGACTACCTGAGGTAACGAACCACCAAGCCGCCCCATCAGAAGAACACTGGGAGTCACTGGATCTGGGTCGCTGGCATCTGAAGACACATATCCCAAGGGCTTACTGTTAAGGATCCCTTCAACCTCAGTAAGTACGGTGCGAAGCACTTCTTCCGGAACAGGTTGAGCACCGACTGTGGCATAGAGTGCACTCTTAACTGAGCGTATCTCCCTCTCCCATACCCCTCCGAAGTGAGGAGCGGCTGGGGGGTTAAAACGGAAGGAGATCTTCTGTGGAGCAAGGAGATGTTGTAGTTCATTAGACATTCCAGCGAAGGTCTCACGTAGTTCTCGCTCACCTCCCTTGAAATTTGTTCCTTGATCGGAAAACAGCTCAGCAGGTGTTCCCCTACGGGAAATGAACCGACGAAGGGACATCAGAAAGGCATCCGTATCAATGGAGGTAAGGAGGTCCAAGTGCACCGCCCTCGTGGTGAGGCACTTGAAAATGATCCCCCATCTCTTCTCTCGGCGCCGGCCAACTTTGACCTCAAATGGCCCAAAGCAGTCCATCCCTGTAGAGTAGAAAGCCGGCTTGTAAAGACGCAGACGGGCTGATGGCAGGTCTGCCATTTTCGGCACTGCAGGTCTTCCCCTCCATCGCCGACAGTCAGCACAGCTATACTGGTAGCGCCGGACAGCCTCACGCCCTCGCAGGATCCAGAAGGAGCGTCGAAGCTCTGCGAATACCCGCTCTGGGCCTGGGTGGATGAGGCGATTGTCGAAGTCTTGGATCAAGAGCGTAGTTACTCGATGACCTGGGTCTAAGATGACTGGATGAAGAGTGGTCAGCTCTAGGCCTTCTGCTCGACGGAGTCGTCCTCCAACACGAATGAGCTCTCCCCTTTCATCCAGCTCTGGAGACAGCGTGCGGAGTCGACTGCTGCTAGGTACTGGTTTACCAGCTTTCAGGAGGCTGTACT
Organism: Pimephales promelas; assembly: GCF_988280905.1. Classification (NCBI taxonomy): domain Eukaryota; kingdom Metazoa; phylum Chordata; class Actinopteri; order Cypriniformes; family Leuciscidae; genus Pimephales; species Pimephales promelas. The sequence continues at coordinate 44,023,382 of NC_142769.1, read as the reverse complement.
CTTGCTGAAAGCTATCCCTTTGAGCCCTCTGAAGTATTAACTGTTCAGCCTGTCGGTAGTCTTCAGCTGTAGGCTTATAATTAGAGTTGGCCGCCCCATGCAGCTCCTGCACTGTCTCTTCGAGCAGCTCCTTCCACGAGCCGTACTGACTCACGTCTGAAGTCGACTGGCTTGATGCAACTGCGGCGACCCCACAGAAGGTAGACTTGCGCAGCTCTGAGGTATCTTCTGCTTGTTCTACAGCAGGGTCCTCTGGCCATGAGTTCGGACTGGTCAGGAGGAAGGCAGGTCCACACTTGATGACATAGCCCGCCTTTATAAGTTTCTCCATCTCCACTCTGTAGGCTTCTGCCGGTGCAGGATCTTCCAGTCGCCTCTCGACACTTCGTAGACTGGGCATGACGTCTTCTTTAGTTGCCTGAAAGAGCGGCATGTCTCTCTTGCGGAGCAGCGGGGTAGCGTAACGTAGAATGCCATCTACCTCTACCCTGATGGTTTTGGTCTCCAGGATGGGGATGGCCTCTTGGTCCGGTCTTGAGCGAGTAACTAGTTTCTCACTTCTGAATGGAACATCGTCGACCTGCCATAATCTCTCAACATGTTTCATCAGCTCGCTCTGGTGGGGTGCTACTGTTGTAAATAGACACTGCCGTGGTTGGGTGAGGTGACAGACTACACTCGCTGGGCCCTGCAGTGTCCAGCCCAGCCTTGTGCAGATGGCAGCAGGCCCTCCTGGAGGTCCTAATCTGACAGGTTCAATGGGAGTGACGAGATGGGGGTGGTCACTCCCAATTAGAAGCAAGGGCTTAACATCCATAAGGGTCTGTATGGGAAGGCCAATGAGGTGCTTGTACGTGTTCCTGAGTTGTTCCATGGGGTAAGTATGTGCAGCTAGTCCAATACAAACACTGGTGAATGCACCTCTAATCTTGAACTTAGACTTTGGCTTTGACGGCGAGGAAATGGAGAACGACACTGATGCACCACGGAGGGTCCGCACTTCATCTCTGATTGTGCGTAGTGGAAGGTCCTCTTGAATCCCCTGCACACCTAGCTTCTCCGCAGCATCTGGCAACAGCATAGTTCTCTCTGAACCGTCGTCAAGTATGGCATAGGTGTTGATTGATTGGTCACCATGGTGAATGCGGACTTTGACAACTTTCAGAAGAACCCGACTGCCTTCAGTGGGTCTATCCAAATACAGAACTTCTGTTGTGCCCCTTAAGCCTTGGCTTTCCGCTGCCGGTGTTGGCGATGCCTCCTTAGGTGACCTCATATTCACCTCATGCAGAACCTGGAGGTGTTTCCCTTGGCAGAGGCTGCATGTCTTTTTTAAGTTGCACTGAGCCGCCTGGTGTGGCCGTGCACATCGCCAACACCTCTTGTTCCTTTTTATCCATTCAATCAGCTGATCCTTAGTTAGCCTGGATACCTCTGTACACTGGCTGAGGTAGTGTTCCTCGTTATTGCAGAATGGACAGTATGGCTTGCTCTTGTTCGCTTTGAAGGAGCTGCGTGGCACTGGCACCTCAGGTTTCTTAGCTGTGTCCTTCACACCATGGAGGACAGAGGTAGGTTGCTTACCCTTCCTACCCTCTTGACGGAACACTGGCTTCTCCCGCACTCCTCTCACAGCTAACTGTCCTTCAAAGTCCTGGCACCAAGACTCGTACTTCAACCAATCTGAAAGATTAGTTAAGGTGTGGGTTCTTGTTCCCTGATGATACATGCATCGGCGAAACTCTGCTCTTTGCTCAGATGGCAGCTTGCTCAGCAGACGAGAAACATGTGAGCCACATTGTAGTTCCACTTCACCCTCGTGGCCTAGTGTTCTCAGCATTCCCACGAGTGACTGTATTTGGAGTGCAAACTTCTCAAATGCAGCAAAGTCTCCCCGCTTTATGTCCGGTGAGTCCAGCACAGCAGCAATACGCCTCAGCGCTATCTGATGTGGTTGGCCAAACTTGTCATTCAGGGCAACCATTGTGTCGGAGAAGGGTGTCAGAGAGTTAAGGTAAGCATCTGCTATTAACCTAGCTTCTTCTAGTTGCAGATGATCGACCAACACTTGGTATTTAAACAGCTCAGATGCGTCATGTGGTAGGAGGTTCTCCAATGAGATCTTGAGCCGTGCGAACTCACTTGGGTCCCGACTGGCGAAGTTGGGAATTGTTGGGCGTGGCCCACGATAACTTGGCTCTGGGATGTTGGAGTTATAACCCTGCGGTGATTTAGAGGGCTGTGCCCATGCCATGCTTGAATGTCGCTGTTGGGGCGTTGGGTTGCAGCCAAGGTCACTCCGTTGACCACCATAAGCTGTAGGGTACTTGGGCTCCGCTGGATGTGGCTGCGGCAGAAACTGAACGGGCTTGAACCAGGGCGGTGGATAACGGGCAGTGTCATCCCATGGCTTTACAGTAGGAAGGGCCTCATGTGCTGAGTGATAAACTTGTGACTGGCCCACAAACATGCCAAGAGCTGGGGGTGGCAGTGCTTCTTCCTTAGTTCTTGGAACCTCATCTATTCTCCTAATAAGTGAATGTAGCATAGGTCGGTCACCTGGTATAAGTTCGTCAATTACTGGGTCTGGCCATGGTGGTGGTGCAGGCCAATCATCCTCTTCTTCAGCGTTGAGTTCACTTTCTACAAGTGGCTGTGATGACATCACTGTTAACTCTGGCTTTCTGATATGAAGAGAGGTTGGAGACTGCATGTTGCGAACAGAATCCACTAACTGTCTCATGTCTGCTCGCAGAGCTCTAAGCTCAACTAAGTCTGATGCCATGTGGCGCTGTGTCTGCTGCAGGAGGTGTCTTTCATGACGAATGTCATCTAACTCAACTCGGCTGTCATTCTGCGGATGTACTGTATGCAGTGCTGAAGGTAAGGGAGTAGAGTAATTTCGTAGCTGTTCCCTAAACTCTCTCTCTGGAAACCGCTGGGCCTGGGGGGCTAGCTGCTTCTTCTGGCTGTGCTGATGGCTCTCAGCCCTATAGCCCAGGTCCATTTCCTGAAGAATAGCATCCCGCCTCTGGCGTCGCAGGGGAGAGTCTGGTGGGGAGGTGAGGGACGTCATCCTGGCATTTCCCTCCTGGTGAGAACTCTCTGATTCCTCTCTGTACCTCTGACCGATGTAGCCTCTATAATCAACCTCATAATCTGCATAGCGCACAGGTAGGTGGATATGCCGTCTGGGACGTGCACCAATAGCATCATACTCTGGATGTCGTTCCATCTCTGATGTGAACCCAGTGTATCCGGCTCGAAGGACCATCAATGTAGTGAAGATAATAGGTAGACACTCAGTCTATGTGCTAGTTCTGGATTTATCACCAAGTTCACTCAGGTGTGTCGGCCAGAACACCTCTTAAGGCCAAATGTTCCAGAGTATGAAATAAATAGTGGAGAAATAATTCTTATTCTGTTTCTTTATTCCTCTTTCTTGCAATTCTGAGAGTATTGGTGTGTGTGTGTGTGTGGTCTCTATAAAGAGAGAAACAAATTACAAATGAATAAATCAAACAGCTATGCATGCACTCATTCCTCTCTATGCACTAATATACATTACTAAACAAAAGCAAACAATAATCAGCATATAACTATACAGTATATCTCTTAAACTCTAATACTGTAAGAATAATGTAAAGATTCAAACACTTATAAAGGATCCTCAGATTTTCCATTATAAGTAAAATTCTAACATCACTTACTTCTTATAATACTCAACCACAAAGTACTGATCAATCCTAACAACAAATATAAAGTATTACACATCTAAACACGATATTACTATCTTTAACCTGACGTACTAAATCAGATGAGTCGAAGCTCTAACGTGAAATGTACTAACGCGAATATAATTAGCACCTCAGTCTCAAATCGACTCCTTAAACTCCTAACTCTTATCTACATCAAATAACAGAAATAACTACTTATATAATACCACAGTTTTACTTACTTTTTTCATTTACGCACACTCTGAGGGAAAGTGCAGCTCACACAACCGACTGACCAACCGACTATCTCTATCGTACTGCATACTAAGTATGTGATGTCAGATAGTATACAAACCAGCGCGCGCCTCAGCCACCGTTATAAGCGCTGAATCAACGGAAGTCAATGTGAAACATAAACCCTAATATGGTCAACTACACTAAATAATAGCAACACTAAAATAACTTTGGGGCCTTTTCTACAACTACACTGTAAAAAAAATATTCAAAATAATATTCAAATATTCAAAATAAAATAAAATATTCATACTCAAAATAATAAGTTATCTCAACTAAATAAATTATTATAAAGTTGATTTGGAAAAAGAAAATATGTTGTGATAACAAATCTTGAAAATATTTTTTACAAGTGTAGGTGTGTCATATGTAGAACATTTTAGGGGTTCTCATCATGGGATCATTTAATGGGTAAAATTTTAACGAAATTAATTTTTATTTTGATTGAATTCTATTAATTAAACAGCTTGTAAATATACTTTGATGCTAGAAAAAAAAAACCTTTTAAACATGAAAATGTTATACTGTACATTTAAGACATTTCTCCTTAACTGGAAAATTTACATGCAATGAGATTTTGTTTAGAGGGCATTTTACACGACATCAGTTTCAACTAAAAACAGAAAACTTTGTGTTTTGGCCGTTCATTTACCCGAAGGTTTGGAAACAATTTGAAACACAAATTTGTGAAAAGCGTACATCATGCGTATACTTATTACGTGTTCAGCCAAGAACATAGATTTGACACGAGGCTTACAAACAGCGGTTACAAAAAACGGCCATCAAAATCTAAAACATTAGTTCAGGACGGTGGTGGAGCGGAGCCGTCATAGAAGTGGCCAGGGCGGCGCCGTCTTGGCATGACATGAACAGTCTCTGGCTCGGCAGGACTAAAGTTGATCTGAACAGTCTCTGGCTTGGCGGGCATGACGCGAACAGTTTCTGGCTCGGCAGGACTGACACGAGGCTCATGCTGAAGGGATACTGTGGGCTTGCGGACTCATCCACCAAAATCTATCCTATGACAAAGCAAAAAAAAAAAAAAACTCCTCCACATTTTCTTCAATTGGACAATTAACTGGCTGAGGCGTAAGAGACAAATTGCTGGGTCCAACGTTGCTCTTGTATTCTGTAATGATTTAGCTCACTAGAGGCAAGCTTGAGAACCCAAGTGCAGTTTATTAACAAAACAATCAAACATAAAACAAAAAATGGTGTGGCATGAAACAAGAACATAGACATGAGGCAAATAGCAGTTACACACACACACACACACACAAAATACTAGACAAAGACACAGGGCAAAAATGGGCTCTTAAATACACAAGACTAACGACACAAGCAACACCATGTTGAACACAACAGACAGGGGAACACATAGAGGTGTAAAACGTCCCCCTAAATGTGACATTATTGTGAAACAAAACATAATAAATGTGACCAGAATTGCCATCCCAGTGTTGAGTGACTATGGCAAGAGTTATTCAATTCACCAAATATTAAAATTGCTCAGCCTTTCGTAAATATTTAGTATTTTGAGTGAAAATATTTTTGTACCAGTGGTGGGGTAAAAAGACCCCTTTCTAACCAACCAGTTTGCTTCATAGATCAACAGCGAAATTAACAGACTTTAGCTTTTAATCTCTAAAAGTAAAAGGCAAGTAATTTATTAAAGCGCATATATTTTAATATTTATTTCATGAATGTCCAAAATATCCAAATTTTTATCAGTGAGCAGCTAACTGTGTTAGCTAGCCGGCTAATGCTCACTTTAGGTAATTTATTTATGTTTTGTTCAAATGTTTTGATTTTACCATGTAGTTATACTGCATTATGTGTAAAAAAAAAAAAAAAGGATTTGGGACATATGTTATAGTAATTGTGATTGTTTTACCCCCCACCGGAGGTATTACCCCTTTACAATCCTTATTTACATAAGCTCTCAAACTATACACTTCTCTATTCATCTATCATACATCACTGTGATATCCTGCAGAACAATATTCTCTTAAACACTTGTTTACCAATATCTGAAAATTATAGCATTTTCCACAATCCTCTTCTTTTCGAATACATCACTGGTGTCAGTTGGTTTCTCCATGGAGATTTGTATAGCCCCGTTGTTGTCAATGGCAACAGTACAAATTTATCTTGACTCCATCTAGTGGTTATTTTGGGAAAAACAGGTGTGGGGCGTTTAACCCCACTCTGCAAGAAGAAGTAAGAAGAGAACACATGACAGGATCACATGATAGACAAGAACCAGAAAAGAGAAACAAAACCCAAAAAGTGATAATAGGCAGGTGTTTCTTTACAAGGTGGCATTGCCAACAACTGAATAATACAGTGTTTTTAGTTGTTTTCGCAAATCCACGTGAAAGGGGGTTGTTTTGACGACGCAGACAATGTCTGTTGCAAAAAGACGAACAAAAAAACGTTTCTGTTTTTTAGTACATAATTGTTGTGTAAACGTACCATGAAATTGTGTCAAGTAACTCATGGTTTTATAGAAAGTGTGTGTACTTTCTAAGGAGAACCAAATTGTATATATTTTACATATACAGGCCACACAGAAAAATGATTGACAGAAATAGTAACTCTCAAGATGGTGACTTGTTCACTGTTTTTATCATTTCATTGGTCAATGGTCTGTTAATTTGCCAAACGTTTTAGACCCCATTGACTTTCAGTGTGTTGACAAAAAAACCTTTTGAACATCTTTAAAATATCTCTTTTTGTTTTCTACAGAAGAGAGAAAGCCATACATGTTTTGGAACGACTTGAGGGTGAGTAAATAATTACAATTGTCTCAATTGCCTTACACAGGTTTTATTATAGCCCAGCACTCACTTTTAAGACTGCATGAAATCAAACTGTAATGAATGTAGAAAAGAAATGTGCAAAAATTTAAAGTTAAACTGGTAAGAATTCTATCAGTTCCACAAAAGAATTTCACCACTGTCAGGAAAATGTAAAACATGTTGGTCTCTGTGGTTCATGGTGGTTAAGTTCAAATACCTTGGCCTCAAAACACATGAATCTCATTTCCTGTGTGAAAATGAATGCAAGATGGCCATTTTTGGCCTTTAGAATACCTCACTTGACTGTGCTAACCTCTTTGGAGCAGAGTACATCTCTGTCTGAAGTTATCGACTTCTGCCACCGTGTCTGTTATTGCGTGTTATGTAACCTTTTTCACTAAGTGACTTTAGCCCACAGATTTTTCTCAAAGAGATACAGCTTCAGGCATCCAGGCAGTTCTGAGAAGTTTGGCAAATATAATTTTTAACTGGTGCATATGAGGGCATGAACAGCAAGCATTGTCTCGTATTTCAAGTTCTGTTGTTTATTGTGGTGGTCTTTATTTTGGATGGTGTGTGCACTCAATTATGAGTGCAGAGCTTTGTGTTTTTAGTCATTTCTCTCCTGTTTTTCATTGAGGTGGGCTCCTTAGACCTGCATTATATGACTGACAGACAACAACGGTTTGACCAAAAAATTTCAAAATTGAAAATGCTGTGGAAACAAAGACACCTACATCTTGGATGCCCTTGAGGTAAGCTAAAACATATCAAAAATTAATTTCAAAGCGAACTATCCCTTTAACTGGAGAGACCCCATCATCCGGTGTCTGGAGAGTGTCTACCTCTAGTTCAGAACACGGCCAGACCCAGAGCCTGTATCACCACCTTCGACCATGGAGAAATTATGTGAGCCTCCTTCAGACAGAGCTACCACCCGCCGTGACGTCTGTTTGTTCAGAATCCTCATGGCTGTTTCTAGAGAGCACCATAAATTCTTTGGACTGTGATTTATAGACCCCTTTTCAGTTGGTAAACATGGTGATGTTTTTATGTGGGCGGAGCTTCAGTGGAGGCAGAACGATCCCTCTGGCCGCTTCACTGATGCTAGTTAGCGAGTTTTATTAGCTTGTTTTTTAACAATGACTGGAGAAAAACAGATTTTATCTTAATATGTAAGGTCACTCACTCACTGTCCATGACCGCGATTGTTATTTCCAAAAGTTATTTTTAACGGACAGAACCAGATTGGCCGACCCGTAGCCACCTACACGTTCACTCAATGCGTGGACGATCTGACAGGATTAACGTTACCTCGGGTGAGTGGCCTGACTTCTACACCTACCTTATAGAGAAACTGAAGGTATATAAATCTTTAGATGCCTATAACTATGTGCTGAATGGACCTGTACAAGACTTGTGTGTACGATCCGCAGTTCTGCCGAGCCAGGGCAGAGAAGACGACAATGTGAAAAGTGTCATTATGGTGCAATTTTAATCATGTGAATATTTTCTAGAAATAAAAAATCCAGATACAGCATATTCATTTTTCATTGATACTTGCACCAAACAACACAATAAGATGACATTTAAAAATAATCAAAGTAATTTAAGCTCCTTATTATGTAGCCGAATCTGTGCTGGTTTGCATTGGCCGCCTCCAGTTTTCACTTTGTTTTGCCTCCAGCTAGCGCCGTGACGTAACTGTGACGTCGGCGCAAAAGGGGTCTATAAGTTTGCTTTGAACTTTCATTGCTGTTTCTAGACAGCACAATGGACTATACCTTACCTTTGATCTCCTCGGGTCTCAGCCAGTCCTCCAGTTTGCAGCCCTTCGCCAGGTCAAGCAACCTCCATCAGCACTTAAGCGAGGATCCTGTGGCTCCGCCTCCAGCCTCTGATCACCTTGCTTCGCCGCCTTGACTCCTCCCACCTTCGGCTCCACCAAGCTCCTCCTTCCCTTCAGTTACACTTCGGTCTTTCATCACACCGGCATCTCCTTGGGCATCTCCTCAAGTCTTTTTGGGTCTGATGCAACAAGCTTTGCACACCTACTTTTGGCGATTTTTTGCCGTTGCTCTCAAGTTCTGCCAATATTCTCAAATTCTGTCTGGTTGGATGGGGACCAGACAGTTGACGGTAGCCGTTGGCTTTTTTTCCCTCTATGGATGTCAATGGCTAGCGTCAACTGTCTGATTTGTTACATATGTTATTGGCTGATCTTCACACAATGACTAAAACCCATCACTGCGTGACATGTCAGAGCTCATGCACTGCTTGGCAGACCATGGCCGTTTCTCAATATGCCTTCTTGTCTGTACTTGTGATCTTGTGGACTTGTGAAACGTCATCAGTCGCGGCCCAAGTACTGTCCCAATAGACAAGTTTGCATTTTGGCAAGAACGGTTAAAAATCCTGGATGTGTTCTTGACACTCCCATTTTACCGAGGATGCATCGGTTGGTAACTTGTGTGAACTTGACGCAGAAATATCCCATAATTCATTTCGGCATTCGTGGAAAGAGCGGGAAGCAGAGAGAGGCAGGTCAATTTTAAAGGTTTTCTAAGCGATGCTGGGCCAAAACATTTTTTGTCACATACATCAAACGTCTCCTCACTATCGGCTAGCTGCCTGTCCCCTAAACACACTGTAAAAAAACGCGGTCTCTGTAGACACCACAGGCTCCACAAACGGCAACAAAAACAATCATTTGACAAAAACAAAACATGTCTTACCCGGACCATGAAACCTAACAAACAGTGTTCCAGCCAATCACTGGCAAGAAGTATTTGAGGGTGGGTCTGGGTGGTTAGTGCGCGTGCACATGAAGGGGGTGTGTGTGTGTGAAGGAGAGCGAAGCATCAGAGGGAAGTTTGAAAAATTACCGACACACGACCAAATAGACATCGTTCTGAGGAACAAATTAAAAAGAAGAAGGATTCGGATAAAGAACGTGCGAAGTTCCGAATTTACATCGGTAGCAAAGCTTTTGAACGATGGCGAGAACTCCGGTGGCAGAAGGGCTTCCAGTCCGACATTCAGGTTGCTCTGTTTTTGCTTGACAGGTGGGTAACGTTAAATTGTTTTTTTTCTTCTAAATTGACGCTTATGTTCGCCAAACCCACACAAGGATATAATTAGCTAGAACTATGCACGTTCACAATTATTTCAGGAAGCACGGAAGGGAGGGGGAGGAGATGAGATGAGATGCGGAGGAGGGAGGGTCTAGCTCCGATTTGTTTGAAAATATTCGAACGTCAACACCCAGGATCGCTTTGAGAACCTTTAAGTTACCTGAATATTACCGGCGTTTTTTCCCGTCGTTGGCTAGTGATGTACACAAACAAACAACAGAAGCAGAATTAAAATGAGACAGGTGTTGCTTTATTGTTATGAATATACATTACATTGTAGTGTATGTAGAGTAATCCCTTAGGCTTGGGCGATAGGCTGTTAACGTCAATAATTCTCGTTATGTTTGGGCACTGCAGGCGAGGGTAACGTTACTATTGCGCAATACCAGCAAGAACACATCGTCTCAAACTGTCAGCAGCATTCTGTGTGCTCGTCACCTCTCGAGTTCGTTCTTCCAAGAACAACTAGCAAGAACTTTCTTCTCAAGAACACAAGTCTGTTCTTTGCATTCTTGGTTTTGAGAAACGGCCCATGTCTCCAACAGTTTCCTTTATATAGTGAATATCCAAACTAGAGCTTGATTCACAGGCTGATGGCATTGATGCTTTACAGCTGTGAAGTTCAAGGCCCAACTGTGGCAGGGACAACAGCCTCCTGTAGAGCTCACACAAAACCCAGCAGCGGTGGGTGGCCTGGACAGCCGACTGCTGTTCTCAGATCAAGCACCTCGTCGCGCTGAACACGTGGCTGTTATGCTTTTCAGGAGATCTGAGGAGCGACAGCAGGTTCACTTGGCCATCGGTGACCTTCATTACAGGAAGTGTTTAGATAAAGTGCTGTCAAATAGAGGTTCAGCCTCAGACGGTACACCCATGGACCGCCCAAGTCTGTTGACTGGCCGGCTGATGCAAATTGTACACAAAAATGGTAAACTTTAAACTGACTGACTGGCTGCAAAGCAATTTACTGGAATTATACCAAGCTGAACACTTCTGAGAAAGAAATATATGTAAAAACAATTTTTTTAATATTGCTAACACTTTACAATTAGGTAAAATTTGTTAACATTAGTTAATGCATTAACAAATATGAACTTGCAATGAGCAATATACTTTTACAGTATTTATTAACCTTGGTTTATGTTACTTAGGCCCTGTCCCAAATGGAACCCTGGTTGCTTCTCAATACTCAAATTCATGATTCCTTGTTTCCCATGACCTGGAAACCGATCATCTTGAAGATCTGACTTCTCATTTCTCTCATTGCACCGCAAGGAAGCGAAGAACGAGGAGTGAGGAAGCTTCCCGAGGAGTCATGAGCGAGGATACACCCTCGCATCCTAAGAGAGTGGAGCGAGGACGAGCAGAAAGGAAGCAAGGAAAGGTAACAAGGAAGCACAAATAAGAAATGAGAAGTACCCCCTAACCCCTTACGAACTTTTCTTGACTTATGCTGCGTTCACGTGCTATGGAAAATAGGATATTTCCACTTGTGAACTGGTATTTACCAGTGTGTTACGTTCACGTGTAAGTGCTTTTGTTGTCGTAATGTGGTAAAAAGATGGAGATCCAGACCTGTTATTTAGCTAAAACTATTTTAGATTGCTTAAGTCATCTGCTACAGCAAGAAAATGATTTATCAAAACTCAAAAGGTAAATAATATGCTGTATATTTTGTAGATCATGAATAGTATATAATTTTTTTACCATTCACGACTCTCGCGGTGCTCGGCAACTCGTCCATCAAAATATTCTACGAGTTGCCCAGTAGTAAATACCACATGAGGGGGTGTTCATGTGCATTTTCCACGTCGGCTTTTGGTATTTACCATAATTACCATAGCACATGAACGCAGCGTTAACGTCGCTTTGACTGTTGGCACGAAGGCTCAGCAAAAGTGCGCACTGCGGCCACAAAGAGGGCGCTTCTGAAACCTAAAATGACAAATGGGACACCCATTTTAAAGTCCACGAGATTGCAAGTGCACATGAAGAGTGTCATTTGGAAGATGGCCTTAATAGACATTCAGTTCACAGTGCATTAGCTGACGTTAACAACTTTTGATCCTAAAAATATATTAGTAAATGTTGAGATTAAAGGAGTAGTTCATTTTTAAATAAACTTTTGCTGATAATTTTACTCACCCCCAAAATGAACAAATCTTGTTTCGAGTCATTTGGTTCATTCAACGACTCAGAAAAAGATTTGTTCATTTTCATTAACGAGTTCGAACAGGAGAGTCACGAACGAACGCGCATCACAGAACAGAGCAAGGCGAGCATTTGAGCTTATAAAACTTAAACTTTGTTATTTATTTTTTAAATGAGCGATCGTTTCGCTTGATAAGACCCGTATTCATCGTCTGGAATCGTTTAAAGCCTGTTGAACAGTTTGCACTGAAACTGTCTTGGTCCTTGAACCGTTTGGTTCCCATTAAAGTGCATTATATGGAGAAAAATCCTGGAATGTTTTCATCAAAAACCTTAATTTCTTTTCAACTGAAGAAAGAATGACATGGACATCTTGGATGACATAGGGGGTGAGTAAATTATCACTAATTTTTTTTTTTTTTTAAAGTGAATTACTCCTTTAATATTCGCCAATATCAATAAATGCTGTAGATGTATTGTGACTCATTATTTCTATAACTTACATGCTTTTGTGTGAGCTACTTTTTTGTTCAACCATTCAGAGAAAGTAGCCCATTATTTTCATGTCAGTGTTTTACTTTGACATTTGTCAATTTCAAATTTCTAAACATTAAATTTAAAAATGTCGCATTTTGACTAATTCTTCAATGAGGCGCTTTAGTTGATCGCGCACCTGCCTTAAGTTTTTGGATGTGCGTATATTACTATTTTGAAAATTCAGCTTTGCCATCACAGGGATAAATTACATTTTTAAATATTCAAATAGAAACCCCTTTTTAAAAAATTTTAATTTTACTTTACAATTCACTTTACAGCCTTAGTGAGCATTAGACATTTCTTTCAGAAACAAAACAAACCAACATTTGATCAATTGCTTAATAAGGCTACATTTGCAACCTATTCAAATGTTTGTTTTGTTTCATATGTTTTATATTTTGTCTATGATTTGTAAGGTATAATGTAAATAAGGCACTGACCCTCTGCATCAAAATATTAAATTAAATTCACATTCATTTGTATAGCGCTTTTCACTATACATCTCATTTCAAAGAAGCTTTAGCTACAAAAAAAATGCATGTCTACATTACAATTTAGAGTGATCTGTTATCGGAGGTGACTTTGTCTGAGTTATGCATTTCAGAAATATTTATTTATAAATCATGCAGATAGCTATGAATGTATTAAAGGCAATGCATAGGTGTGTTCTTGTGATTTTCCCTTTATATTTTCTTTCTCCTTTCTGACCTAGCTTTTCCTTCTAGTGTCGTAGCTGAAATCCAGACTTCCTGTCCAGAGAGTCCAAATCCCCTTACACACATTCTTTGCTCATGCTGAATTCATTAATATCATATCTCATGACATTTGGTTGACTTAAAGATTTTCTCAACACCATCAATATTATTTACATGGCTAATACAAGAATGTGACATTACAGTGTCAGGGTAGAATGGTGGTTAACATGAACATTATTTCATGACAGCACTGACCACCACTTGCAACAAGATGAGACCACTACCTCTTTTTGACCTTTTTTTTTTTAAATCAATGTGACCAATGAAACAGATTTCCTTATCTTATGATAGAGAATTAATCATATAGAGGGCTGAGTCTCAAATGAAAATGAAGTCAAATGAAAATGAAATGAGTCTTGAGAAATGAGTCTTAAAATGTTTCAAGAAAACCACCCAGATATAATCAGTGTTCTTTGAAATTATATTTACATTTATAGTGCTGTCAAATCGATTAATCGTGATTGTAAACGTGTGTGTATACAGTATATATATTTACACTGTAAAAATGAATGCGCTTTATCTAATCAAAAAATTGTGGCAACAGATTACAAGCAATATTATTAATTCAATTTAACAATAGAATTGATTAATAATTAATCAAAATAATTCCTTAAAAGTTAACAATTTAAAATAAATAAAACATAAAAAAAAAAACGTACATTTATATCACCATTATGATGATTGGTGTTTGTTTTAGGTTTGTTTTAAAATGACGGGTTTCTCCTTCAGTGATTCTGCTTGTTAACATCAGGTGTCTTCAATGTTGGCAATATAAAATAAAGAGTTCTTAATTAATCTTTGACGTCTGTCTGTCAGATATTCAGATATTTTTGTTTATTTTTTGGTATAAAAAAACTTAACTCATTTAAATGGTTAACTTTTAAGGAATAATTTGATTAATTATTACTCAATTATAATATGTTCAATTTAATTCATAATAATGTTTGTAATCTGTTGCCACAATTGTATTGATCAGATAAAGCATAAAGCATATTGATTTTTACAGTGTACAACCTTTTATATTGATCATTTTCTTTAATGATGCACCATTGGGAGTTTTTTCATCTCTCTCTTTATATTTAGACGAATATCTAATGTATAATTTAACATTATGTTGTGAAATTATTTTAATTTAATTAAAGTAACACATTACTGATGTGATTTTTTATTGCTATAACAAATATTGTTTTATAAAAAGTTTGATGATGTTCTTTAATGCTGCCAATTATTTACTTTAAATAGGATTACTTAAACTATTATATACCCAATAACGGTCATAAAATCAGCAGCCTCATATTTTATTTTAAATTAAGGGTTAAAGACCTTGATCTTTTTTTTTTTTTTTTTTTTTTTTTTTAAAGGGATAGTTAACCCAAAAATTGATGTTCACCCTTTTCAACAGAAGAAAAAAATACGGTTTGGAACAACTTTTGGGTGCAAATGATGACAGAATTTTCCGATTTGTGCAACTAAACCTTTAAAGTAACCACAAGTTTCTTATTTATTTTAAATATTGTTTCATAATTAATTTAAGTAAGACGTCATCTCAAATTTGGATTGCTTTTCCCAAAAACATCACTTCGATCAACTCTACCTCACGATGCTTTGGTCCTGTGATTGAAGCGGTAAATTGATTTTCTGCTGCCCTCTGCTGGTCAGACTAACAAATCAACTTGACTTCTTAGTCAAGTCTCAACACAAATATTTTGGATGCTTTGTGATTTATTACATTGGACTAGAAAGATGATATTTAATTAGGTCCAGAATGATTTTTACAAAATCTTTTTGGGTTAGAAAGGACTCTATTCCAGTGCTTTGGTTCCAGTGCCAGTTGGCCTATGAATCACTCCTTGCTGCAGACAGAGTAAATTGCATTAGTGTAATGCAGTCTGAAGTGTAATATATGCATCCATTCACCATAATAATTGTTGGCCCAACAATTGTACAGTCAATCTTACTAAAAATACAGTGTAGTGTCTTGACTGTTTTTTATGAAGGGACCCTTGATTGCAAGCCAATGATATCCAGATGAGATGACTCACTCAATTTTGAGACGACTTGCGCAATAACTAATAGCAACGTCCTTTTTAGCCAACATTCAGTATTCTGGTTATCTATTCTTCAGCGATTATAGCAGGATTAGGCAATTAATTGTCTAATTTGTCGGCACGGTCCGAAAGTTTGCTTGATTCCTGGAATCATTCAAAAAAAGATAGCCTAGACTAACCTTTCCATAAATCCCAGATTTGTTATAAATAGGCCTACACTAGCTATAAAAAATAAAAGGTTCCACGAATGAGTATTCACAGCGCAATGCCATAAAAAGGTCTGATAACAACTTAGAGTCCGCACCAACACGATAAAGTTTAACGTTCTTATGTTTAAGCGCACGTCGGGTCGTCTACTGACAGTCTTAGAAGAAAAGGTTATAGAACCTTAAGGTATAATTTTGTCTTCGTATTACGTAACTACGTATTTGGAATCCCTAAAAGGTTCTATACACTCTTAAAAAAAGGGTTCCTCTGGGTTCTATATAGAACCCTGGGGTTCCATATACTTGGCCAATAGAACCTTTTACCAAAAAATGAAGCGAGGATGGAACCATTTCTGGTTCTAAATAGAACCATTTCTTCTGAGTGTGCTTAAATGCTCGATACACAATGTAACATTTAGACCTCTAGTGGTTAAAAAACAAAACTGCATGAATTTTACTGAAGAAAAAGTTTTCATAGTATGGCAAGCCGTTTTAACTTTTATTCATTTCCATATCAACAATTCAATTTTCACTAGTTAAAATGATAGTTATTGATATCAGGAATAATATTTCTACTAGTAACAAAATGTCAATTTTTGATATCAGGACTTACATTTTCAGTAGTTAAAATTAAAGTTCATTCATGTGTGTTATGCAGCAAGTTTGAGCTTCTACAAGAACCAATGAGGTTCATTCATGTGCGTTACGCATCACGTTTGTGGTTCAGCAAGAACCAATGAGGTTCATTCGTGTGTCAAGAAAGTTCAGTTGAGCTTCTGTTTATGTTCGCCTTAAATACAAGCCTTAATGAAAAAAAGTTTTCCAATCTCTTTATGAACTTTTTGAAGCATCAAAATTATAGCTGTCAATGGAGGGACATAAATCACTCAGATTTCATCAAAAAGATCTTAATTTGTGTTCCGAAGATTAATGAAAGTCTCACGGATTTGGTCCGACATGAGGGTGACGACAGAATTTTTTTTTAATTTTTCGAACTAACTCTTTTGTAAGTTTAAATGTGTAAAGAGATATTTGGATTCAGGCACTTATATAATGTTTCCCTTCTCATCCCGAATTCCGTTCCTCCTCAAAAACAAACAGTCGCTCATTAGCATGTGTGACCCGCTGGTGATAAGCACTTATTTCCACTTGAGTGCATAGAGAGAATTAAACCAACAAGAGGCGCTCGAGGTAGGTGGGCTGTATGCCGTCTTTATGGGGACGGTTTATGAGGATTTAACAAATGCAAGAGGACAGGCAAAACATTCAGCGGGTGGAATGGGGAGGGGGAGATCGGAAGGGCACGTTGGTACAGTTTGTGCTCGTTCAAGGCTGGTTTGCTGTAGTTGTAGTCTTGGGTGGCCATGGATGTACAGTCCATTGTTTAATGGGTGTATGTGTGCTCTCTCCCTATAATTTTCGAATTGTGACAGGAGCTTAAATGTGTGTGCCAGGATCGAGTTATTTGTGCCGCGTTAACACAGTGCTTTTGTGCTCTCCTCATTGGGCCGAAAGAGCTCTGTAATTATGCTGATAATCAAGACTGTCACAGATTATACTTCAGCAAAAAGCTTTTCTTGTTTCATTAGAGAAAGGACCACCAACATCCAAACAAACCCTGAGTTTGTTGCTCTGTCTATCTCCTGTTTGTTTGAAAACGGACCGTATCAGCCACACGGTTAGATTATGATATTCAGCATTGGAAGGGAGATATTTACCGGTATATATTCTAGAATAGCCTATGTCTAAAATATATGAATTCAAAGATTTTTGACCTGAATTGACTGAGATCAACCTGAACCAAAAACGAATAAAAATCCCTTTAAAGGACGTAATGACCATATTAACTATGTAAAAATGTTGCCTTAGTCTGTAAACTCCTTGTATAGACATGATGTAGGGTATGAGTAGTGTCATTCGAATCTTCCATTTTGACGTTACATTAGTCCATTAGTTTTTTTTTTGTTTTTTTTTCATTTTCCATTTTCTCACACAAACCGCTCGTTTCGTGTCTTAGGCCATCAATGTGTACTTACATTTACGAGTCATTAAATCATGTTTAATTTGGACTTCTCTGTGCATGCTCTTTGAGGTGAACCCCATAGGCCTCCATTATATGACTGACAGACAAGAACGGTTTGACCTAAAAATATCAATATTGAAAATACTGTGGAAACAAAGACGCCTACATCTTGGATGCCGTTGAAGTAAGCTAAAACATATCAAAAATGAATTTCAAAGTGAACTATCCCTTTAACTCATAATGTCATAACGCATCAGTGTTAAATGTATATAATTTGTTGAGCAGCCCAAAGCCATTGCTCTTGGTTTTGATTTAATATTGCTTTCAGGAACCCAAACCGGTTGTTATTTTAATGACTCAATGGTGAGGAATAGACTGCTAAAAACCAAATCAAAATCTATATTTAAACGACACATTGACCAATATAAACTATGTAAACTAGTTTATACAAACAATGTAACATTTATCTTGAAAGTATAAAAGTGACATCTATTTTATTATAATCTTTCATTTGGCTTATATTTTAATCTGAAATATTAAATTCTATTTTGATGCACTGTTTATGGATTTTCAAGTGCCAAACGTGGCAGCCATTAATTTATGTGATAATCCAATAAATAGTATTATTTTAACATTAAAATACTACTAATAATATGTTTGGTATTCATACAACACTTACTGCGAAAAACAAAACATGAAACATGCAAAATCAGTGTGTCAATTTACACTAATTATTGGATAAAACAAGGATGTCATATTATGACATCATGTTACATGAGTGTTTTCCTGCCGGCAGAACACAGTCCTTTGTGAGACAAAATTACAGTGAGACTAAATTACACGTGTTGCATCTTCTTCCCAAAAGAGGGATGACAGTAAACTTGCTGTTTACTGTTTGAGACAGTAGTAGCAATTAAAAAAAAAAAATCCTTTTGAATGTATAATAATATGTTATTTTTTTTATTGTAATATAAATAAATAGGCTAAGTAGCATTTTATAATATATATATATATATATATATATATATATATATATATATATATATATATATATATATATATATATATATATATATATTTAATTTGTGTAGTCGTAGACTAATTTAAATAAATAAACATTTTTAATTAATATTTATTTTGATTAACTACATAGATATCTTGTGAATTGCAATAAATAAGTAGGCTGAATAAATATTTCACCTATGAAGCACTTATACGTCTATGTAGGCAGCTAAAGGTATTGACACCGCCAGTAGCAGTGTTTTTCACTAGTCCAGGCAACCTCCAAAATCAGATCCAAATCCCTTTTGCGTGTGTGTGTGATCCAGCCCTGGTTTTCCCTCACACCTTTATCCAACGTAACGTTAGCCTACTATGCGTTTGAGTGCATGAGTGTGTGAGAGAGATCGAGCCTTGTTTACAGCGTCAAATCAACGGAGAGAGACTACATGATCTACTCCACATCCTTCACATCTCTTAAATGAACACCGACCCGATCCTTCAGAAATCATATGTGCCCTCCATACTCCGTTTCTTGACGAGAAACATCAAGCTTTGAAATCTCAGACTGAAGATGGTGGGAGGCTGAGAGAGACCATTTTAAAGCCTGGACGAATATTATTTGGCCTCTTTCTGAGTTTCTTCACCGATTTTAGGCCTTTAAAAACGCTGGATGAGAAGTACAGAGCATCTTGCAGCTGATGAAGATCACACACAGTTACACACACTCGTCCAGACTGTTTTAGCCAGCGGACCTGAGCGGGTTTCACTCAACTCCAGCGAAAACCAGCCTGCGAGGAGACCTGCAACGTGTTTTCCCCATTTTTTCCCACGCCATGGAGCATGGAAATGCGGATTATCAAGACGTCACGTGTTTTTCTTGGTTATTTTCACATAAATCGACAAGGAAAAGCTGTAAAAATAATATTTAAAACGTTTAAGGAGCCCGAGAAGCAGTGCGGTTGAATCCGCCTCATGGTGTGGGCATAACGGGCTGAGTGCTGGAGAATCTCGCCGGGGTGTCTGGAGGGTCATTTAACCCAGCAAAACACCATTAAGATGGAAGAACTTGGTTTTGTTTGAATATTTCCAGCTCATGTGTTTCTATATTTTTGTTTTCACCCCCTCCATAAAGAGGCACTAAGCTGGATAAACCAACTTTGATCATATTTTTGTACTGAGAAGACTTCAAGAGTCAAGCATCATCTACTTTGAAGGGTTGCTGCCTCCCCTATTTTGTAATACATATATTTTTTAAACGAGTATTTGCCTTGTTTTTGTACAGGAATGAGGTCTAGCAGACAGAGGCGATATTGGACCATGTTTTGTGGTCTGGTGCTGGTCCTCTCCACACTCTGTCATGGAGAAAGTAAGTTATAGTGAATGCATATGGATTAGAGCAACGTATAATTGTTGCTGGTCTAAGAAAACCTTCACTTTCATTTTTTTTTTTTGCTTTTTGCTTTCACATGTATTGTGTAATGAATGATGTTTTAAGCTTTGGCAAGAAAACTGTTTAAAATTTCAGACCAACCTGTTACTTTTCACTTAAATGCACGTGCTCCCTGCTTTCCTTATTTAAAATGTTTCATAATAGAAAATACATGGGACCACGTTTATATCATGCGTCACATAGTGCTTTGGTTATGCAAAGTCAAAAAACGAACAAAGGCATACTGCCACTGCCATTTAAAAGGTAATTTCCTAGGTATTTTACTTCTATCAAATAATTCTAGAATATAGTAATTGTGTTTTACGAGTGCCATCATGTGGGACTACAGATATAGATCTATACTTTACCAGAAGTATGAAAGTCAGACTTGAGTTATGTTCATCATGCTATAGCAGTATGGGAGATTTTGTTGACACTGACAGTATCTGTTTTAATTAATTAAACCAACAGGTTCTTTTATAGACTAGTGTTATTTCCATGCTAACAGAAATACGTTCATACTAAGAACGTTTCACTAATGTTACCCTAAAGTTATGAAAACATTATTTCTGAATGTTCAACATTCAGTTTTTTAAATTTTTAAGAATGTGGGGAAGACTATATATATTTCTCACTTTGAAAATGTTCTGGGAAAGTTACTTTTGGATGTTTTAGTAGTAGCCTATCGTTTAAAAACAGACTTAAATGTTTCACTAAAATATTTCAGGAATGAATGGTGAATGCTCAACATTTTTGTGCTACTGTTTTGATAACGTTGAAGACCAGATAACTTTAAACGAACATTAACTTTACTGGAAGAATGTTTGTTAATATCTTTGCGAGAAACTTTCCAGAATGTTAGGTTACTGTTAGCTTGGTTATCCCTAAGCCAGTCCTTTAAACAATAATTATTTTTATTTCATACAAGATACTCTGGAATTCAGACTTTAAAACAATTTTTTTTAAGTACTTAACTTCTGGTTTTCTCTTTGCAAGCGTTTGATCTTACAGTTTTTAATTTGTCTCACAACTCTTTAATGTAGAGTTAGATAAATGTCACTAACTATTAGGCTATCTCTTAAGGGTTGGCAAAATTGTTAACATAACCAATTGATAATATTGATATAAGAGTGGTTGTTTACAGTTTGTAAGATTGCTGTCATGGAAGGGCTGGTCTCTTTTAGGTTAGTAGGATACATTGGACGCTGTGATGTGGTTGCCAGTAAATGAAAGTGATTTGAAAAGAGAAAACACCATGACGTGCTCTGTACGGGCGTGTTTGTTTACTTTTTACTGTATGTCTCATGTTGTTCATGCTGTGCTGGGTTTGGAAAATTAACAATGGCATAGTCATTGTTATGATTGGATTAACCCCACATGGGCTATGCAAATTTGCCTCTGTTTTTCCAAGCAAAACTGTCTTGCGTTCATCAAAATTGGCCCCATACGTATGTGAAAAACATGCGAGATATTTTTGTCTCTTTAAAATCAACAACCCAGTAAGTTTTTACGAAAAAATTTTTTTTTTGCTTCCCCTTAATGTTTGACCACCACAACATTTCCATTTTTCCAAGTAAACTGCAAATAAAGACCCCCTGATTCATCCGATTCATCGAGAGAGAGAGAGGAAAAAAATCTGTTTTTAAAATAGAACATGCAAAAACACCCGCTCTAGCAAAACAGACCCGGTTTTGTTGATTGGAAGAGTGAGGAGTTTGTGAAGTCTGTGTAATTGGGTTTTACTGTTAACCCCAGCGGTTGCAGGGCAGCGAGGTAGTGAGGCAGAGGAGGTTCTTAGTGGAAATCCTAAGTATAACCTGTCTCTCTTGGCACAGGACGGTTTGAGATTCCCAGTGGGGCATAAATGTGGTTCAGGTTAACTGGTTGATTTATCTCGAGATCAAACGATTTGTTTATTAGTTAATCTGCATTTTTGGTTGGGTTAAAGCAGTTTTTGCGCCTTTCTTTAAATACACAGTGATTCTCGTGCATCTACTTTAGCTTTTTTATTAATCAATATTTTAATAGCAATATCTGAGATTTTATCAAACAGGATGGAATTTTGTAGAATTCCACAAAAATCATCACATAACCCATCAAATGAATTTCTGACACTAATGTTTGTGCTTTTGATTTAGTTCTAAAAATGATGTCATTTCTTAGAGGTTGATGTCAAAGAATAAAAGAATTAGCTTTTTTTACTAGTGATTTTAGAAAAGATTAAAAAGTGATAGTAAGGAAAACCGAGAACACCCAAATATGCTTAGTTCAGATAAATATTAAGAAACACCTTTAATGTTTATTTAAAGCCATTTTGTAGTGGATATTTAAAATTCACACCATGTTCATTTATTTATTTTTGTGATTTAAATGAATAGTTCACTTAAAAATGCAAATTCTGGCATCATTCACCCACCTGCTAAACACGAAATAAGATATTTTGAAGAATGTCGGTAACCAAACAGTTGATGTACCCCATTGACTTCCATAGTATTGTTTTCCTACTATGGAAGTCAATGGGGACTGGTTACAGAAATTCTCAAAATATCTTTTGTGTTCAGCAGAAGAAAGAAATTCTTTAAAATCTAAAAAGTAAAATCTTTTTTCCCCCATTTTATTAAGACAAATCTGATGGGACAAATGTAAATATACAAATACATACAAAGGTAAAAAATTGTAGAAATATCTTTGTAATGTATTTTACATACAAACATTTGATGTCAGCATTGAAATGTTGAGCAGAGAAAGTACTGTCTGAACTTCTGTTAGCAAAAAATACGAGGCCTTCTTGCTTTTAGGTTTTGTATCCCATGTCCATATGAACGCGTTTTGTTGCGATCTGTTTTGTTGTACAATTTGAAGTGTTAGGATTTACTAGCTTGGGTTAAAAGCTTTGTTTCCCTCCTGCTTCATTTCTAAACAGTGACATCAGTTTATGACCTAATTTCCAAATGCCTCCACTCTGCTACCTTTGAGAGTTCGCAATGGTGGGCTGGAATTGGGTTATCAAATGTAAACATGAGATTTGGAGAGCCATCAAAGCAATAAAGATAGCACTGTTTACTCAGCAGTGTGAAAATGTTAGAGTCCGCAGACAGACTGGGTGCTGTCTGTCTTCCAGCGTGGTGAAAGATGCTTGTTTTTGCAAAAGCTTAATTCTGTTTTCTAGCATAATGAATGTAATACAGCAATGCACACTTGTTTGAATCAGATTTAAGGATGACTAGCCTATAAAAGAAAGGACGTTCAGGGTGGAATGAGTGGGCCTTTTCTCTCCGAGATTATCTAAGATTTAAAGGGTTATAAACTTTTAGGTAATGTTATCTTTTAGGGTTTAATTTAAGCTCTATAATTCAAGAGCTCTCTAATTATCTTATTGCATTTTCCAGGGCTCATTTTTTTTTTCGCTCTTTCTTTGTGTTTTGCCTGTGGGCAAATCGCGCCGTGGAAAATAAACAGCGTAATGGGTGGTAGTGAAAGCAGAGATGTCTGTCTCAGGATTCCTGTCATAAAAACACAAAAATCTGTCTTATAAAGGCTCCCTCATGGCAGTGTGTCAGTAGCAGAAGAAAAACTGCAGTTGGTCGAAACTTCTCGCACATCTCTGGCTTGACAGTCAGTAAATAAGTGTTAGTTTTTTTTGGCCTAAATCATTCGTTTCGTGTTTATTCAGCAATTGGTAAATGCGTTTTGTCGTCACTTACTCGCTCTCAAACCTATATGCGATATTATTCTTCAGTCAAACATAAAAATATATATTTTAAGGAGCGTTCTGGTGCAAACAACATTGGAACCCAAGATGTCTTCAAAATGTATTCTTTTGCGTTTCACTGAAGAATGAAAGTCGCACCGGTTTGGAATGACAAGTTGCGATGCAAATTATTATGTAACATTTCCATGAATCCATCTATTCATTCAAATATTCAAGGTTGGTTTTAAGCATCATCCGAATGACTTGCTACCTGTGACTGTTGAATGTTACTATTGCATTGATTATCGTCTGAATGTTTGTGTTTTCCTCCTTTCAGTCTGTGGTCCAGGCATTGACATTGGCAATGATATCAGTAATTTCAAGCGGCTGGAGAACTGTACAGTGGTTGAGGGATACCTGCAGATCCTCCTCATCGGAGGCAAGAACAATAACAACCAGGAGTTCTTCCGCACCCTGAGTTTCCCCAAACTGACCATGATTACGGATTACCTTCTCCTCTTCCGTGTGTCCGGGCTGGAAAGCCTCAGCACCCTCTTTCCTAATCTTGCTGTGATCCGGGGCCGCAACTTGTTCTACAACTACGCCCTGGTCATATTTGAGCTGACCAGCCTGAAGGACATCGGCCTTTACAACCTGCGGAACATCACGCGGGGTGCGATACGAATCGAGAAGAATCCCGAGCTCTGCTACTTGGATTCTGTAGACTGGTCTCTCATTATGAATGCTGAATTGAACAATTACATTGATGGAAATAAACAGTCCAAGGAGTGTGGAAATGTTTGCCCGGGAATCATGGAGGACAACCTACAATGCAGGACCAACTTTAACAGGATAGACAATTACAGATGCTGGACCTCCAACCATTGCCAGAAAGGTGAGTTACTGGGTTTCTTCGTCTTGTTGAGAGAGTTGTTGAGAGATCATCTGATCCACTTTTTTCAGACAGCAAAGTCAGTATCTGATACGTTGACATTGCATGGTACAGTGATGATGACATGTAGTAGTTAGCAATTTGAGGAAAAAGTCAGCAAATACTAGCGAATTTGGACATGGCTTTTGACAATATTGCATTTTTTATGATGTTATAGCTAGGCTACATGTTGTCTCAACTGTAATTTCACAAACTGAGGTTTGTAAACATCAGTTTTTGTTATTTTTCTGCTGTTCAGACTACGAAAAACTAAACCGAATTAAGTCGTGTATGGCCAAAAAATCTGAAAAGTTAGAATTAGCTCTAAAATCCTGTGCTGTTAAAGCAGTGATCTCAAACTCAATTCCAATAGAGAGCCTAAGTCCCGCCCCTTCCGGTCGACCACCATGGGGCCTTATTTCGGAAAAATATTGTATGATAGTCAATGGCGAGAGACAACAAATATTTTGATCTCGTTTGAATTGTGCTCTGAATTGCACATATGATGTTTGTCAATTTAAAAGATACATTTTAAACTAAAGAAAGTCGCCGTTTGATGTGAAACCGTTGAGGTATAAGACTGTGAAAATACTAATTACAAAGACTACAACCCCCAAAGGCGCACGTTTTCTCAATGAATGAAGCTAACTTTACTGAGGCTAATGTCTGTCATTGTTTCTATAGTCTTGCGTTATAATCGTAACGTTACGCCGTCATACCTGAGTGTTTTTGTACCAGACTGCACACACACGAGCAGCAGATCTTGCTCATTGTTTCGCTTCCCGGGAGATGTAGTTCATTGAGCGATTTTCACATAAAACTAAAAGTTACTCTTTTGTTTTATGACAAACAGTGATGTTTTTGACTTTTAGAATTATCTTTTAAATTGACAAACATCATATGTGTAATTCAGGGCACAGTTTAGATGGAATAAAAAGATAAGTTGTCTCTCGCCATTGACTACCACACATATTTTTTCCGAAATAAAGTCCCATGAGCGGAAGCGGAGGGGCGGGACTTAGGCTCTCTATTGCCTTTATGCACAGCTGCACTACTTCCTGAACTTAAGCCAGCTCCTTGTTTCCTGTCTGCCATTATTGGCCAAATTAATGAATTCAGGTGTGCTGACCTCAGTAGTCATGGCAACAATAATCAGACACACCTGAATTAATCAAGTTTGGCCAACAATGGCAGACAGGAAACAACTCTAATCAGACACACCCTGGTTTGGTTTTGGGAAACGCCAATGTTGAACTATGTTGGTAACAACAGAACTTGTAGTTGGCTAACGATGCTTTTGGGAAACACACATCTTAAAAAGAAATTAAAATGTACAGTTTTTGCTAATGGACTCTATATTAACTCTTGTGGTAAAATGCTGAGAATAGTTATTATTAATTACTGCATTTCACAGTTTCTGTCTGTCAGTGATGATCTCCTTACATCCAGGCATCTGTCAAAGCTTTTCTCCGGTTGTTATCAGTTAAGAAGAGCCAGGTCATCCAGCATTTTTCTTAAGCTATAGTAGAATTCATATCTCGGCTGGTTTATTGAAGTGAAGAGAAGAAAAAAGTGCAAATTTGCTAAAGGCCATATTTTAGTATTTTTGGTTCTTCTTTGACTTAGTGTGCGTTCACACCGGGTGCGAATAGTGCATCAAATTCGCGCCTGACGCGCCTAGTTTGACGCTTGACCACTTTGTGTTAATTCGTGTGTCAAGAGCGAAACTGACGCGGGTAAAATTTTAAAAGTTTGAAGCGAAATTTATGCGCGTCAAAACCGAAAACCGTTTGACGGCCATCGAGCATTCATAATTTTTTTTTCTCTCTCACGTCCAGACATGAACTTATGCACATATGTTGATTGTCTTTACATCATAATACTATTTCATATAATCTAGATATGGAATGAATAACTTTCAATACAAAATGAACATGTATCGTGTATAGAAATAATGTTTTAAGTGATAAAATATTTGCTTTTTTGTGCATAATCCCACCATGCATTTAGTCATATTACAAAATAATTTATTGAAGCATCCAGACACTTCACCACATGAGCAAGCAGCTAGGCTCCTGATTGGTTAACGCGGCGTGAATTCACGCCAAAGTTCAGATTTTTCAACTCGGGCGGCAGACGCGAATTTGCGTCAAACGCGTGAAATGGCACTAACTAAATCATTCGCGCGTAACGCGCCAAACGCGGCAGACGCTCAATTCACGCGAACGAGGCGTTTGCGCGTCTTCTGCGCCGCGCTCCACGCCTCATTCGCGCTGCAGGAATTTTTTATGCGCGTAGCGCGTCTTTGCATTGACTTAACATTGAAATCATTCGCGCCTGACGCGCTATTCGCGTCCGGTGTGAACGTATTAGACTACATTCACAATGAAAAATGAAGTCTGGTCATTGCAGAGGGTTTCATATGTGCTAGACTTTTTTTAAGATAATGGCCTAGTCTACAGGAAAGTTTGTGTCCGGACGCGTCCTTAATATCAATATCAAATTCCTGACAGTGGTAGTGAACCGGATTAAAACAAGAAAATTTGTTTGAGAAATATACGTTTTTTTGTTTTCATCAAGATCTTCACAAAGATCCAGAAAGCCACTATAAACTTGAAATATAAGCAGAACGCATGCACGGAGAGGTCTGGTAACGGTTGTAGTCTTCCACTATTGTGGTTTCTTTGGACAGAAGGATGCTGCAGTGGCAGACAAAGCGCCTCTCTCTGAAGGCAAAATACTTTAGCAGTTCCTCCCACTTTCCATATAATTACCTTGTTTTCCTTTAACACAGATGTTTCTTCAAGGGCTGGTAGTGGTTTCCAGTCAGTCTGCCTTGCCTTTTTTTTTTCTTCCCAGCTCTTTAATTACCCAGTCAGGACTTGTTGTTCACCAGCCTTGTACTTTACATTTCAGCTACATTTAGAGTAGACAGAGCTTACTGCAAATGTCTACACACATGCACACAGGAAAGAGCCCACATCAGATAGACTACTTAACAGTTCAAGTTGAGTTGAGATGCAAAATATTCAGCAGATCTGGAACAGTTATCCTCTTCTTGCTGCACAAAACTCTTTCCACTATGATGCTGGTGGTTTGTTATATGTGGTGGCTAAGGGATAGTTCACCCAAAAATCAAAATTGTGTCACCATTTACTTGCCCTCAAGTTGTTCCAAACCCATATACATTTCTTTGTTCTGGTGAACACAAAGAAAGATAGTTTAAAGAATGTTTTTTACCAAACAGTTGTTGGGCCACCATTGACTTCCATTGTATGGAAATACTATGGAAGACAATGATGCCCCAACAACAGTTTGGTTACAAACATAAAACTCTCAAGCACCATATGACTTTTGTGGTATTTTCCAAATCTTGAAGTCATACACAATAGCTTTGTGTGAGAAATAATCATAAATGTAAGTATTAATGTAAGATCTTCTTGACATTAGCACTTTCTTTTCATGGTGAGAGTAGCAGCGATGTCTGATTCCTCAAAGGATCGTTTGTTTCAGTCATATCTTTTCAATAAATCACTTGGTCTGGTTTAAAATGTAAATGATTTGTACAAGAATCACTTCAGGTTGCTGGCTCAATGATTTGTTTTGTTTGAATATCAAATTACATTTTAGTCTATTTCCCACACAAATGACTTGGTATATAGTGTGTCGTATGGGCTCTTATGCTACTTTTGTGTTCTTGTTGGAGCTTGAAAGCTTCAGTCTTTGTTCGCTGTAACTGAATATAAGAGTGATCATGATAGTCTTCAGAATTTCCTTTTGAGATCCACCCGAAAACGAAAGTCTTGCAGGTTTTGGATGACATAAAGGTTAATAGATAAGGATTGAATATTCATTTTGGGCTGAACTTGCTGTATGAATTCAGATTTTACTTTGCAATCTTTACCGAACGTATATTTTTCTTCAGAAAAAACTCATCAGAAAGAGATCCTTTAAAAGACAGCAACGCGAGGTGATTACATAACAGCAACTAGAAAACCCAAACATGACCTTTTCAATACCTTGTTAGCTACAGTTTGATCATAACTCTAACCTTGAAGCAGTAAATGTCACATGTATTGGATATTTATCCCAGTAACAGATGTGTCAGTGTAATATGATGCCTTATGGGGGTGTTTTCCTTTGCAGGACAAAATCTGCATCAGGCAAAAGTTTGGATGTTAGATTGAAATCTAAATTATACTTTGTTTGGATCACGCTACCTGTTGTTTATTAGCCATTTTCTGTGTTTGCAAAGAGCTTTGCTATTGTCTGTCGGTGTCTTTGTTTATTTTACAGGTTAGACGTATCTTATATTATAAGTTGTTTGTGGAAAATAAATTGTCCAGACCAGAACGCCGGCTCTGGAACGTGTCTTTTGAAGACTCAAATAAGGAATTTTTGACGTCTTTTTTGCTGTGATGTTCTTTGGGATGGCAGTAGAAGTGATGTTGGATGTCTGCCGTGAGATTTGATGAAGTAGTGAGATTTTGGAGTGGTCTTTCACAGGTGACAGGTGAATGCTTTCTTTCATCTCTCTGCTGACCACCGTTGGGTGGAGACCAAGCGAAAATGTCACTGAAATGTCAAGCGCTTTAGCCGAATAGATTACAATGTCTTATGACTCAGAACTGGAGATTTCTTCTTTGCTCTGAATACCACACGGTATTAGGCAGTTTTTAATTTTGCTGTGTAGTTAGTTCTCCCTTTTTCTTTCATGCAAACACGAAGTCAAAGGGTGTGCGCTAATAGATTCCGATCCATAAAACACTTACAGGAAAGTTTGCTTATTAAATTGGTCCTTAATGTTGCTAGGGCTGTGACGGTGGCAGTTTTTTTTCCGCAATCGACCATATATATATATATATATATATATATATATATATATATATATATATATATATTTACCTGCGGTGGTTGGGGATGTTTATATAAACAAATGATCCGATTACTTGATTAATCGTTCGATCAAGTGCTAGATTAATTGATTACAAAACAAAAAAAAAACAATAAATAAAGAGCAAATCTACAGAACAGGACATGTTAGAAACAATCAAAATAAATCTAAAAAAAAACAAGTAAATAAAAAAAACACCGTGTAACCTTTAGAAGGCTATTTGCATTTTCCCCGGCAACTCACAGGTAGAGGTTTCGCCCAATGGGCTGTTTACACCTGGCCACTTCATGCATTTTGTAAGATCGGATAGCTATCCAATAGGGGATTATCACGCTTCCGGGTTTCATGGGCGGGATTTGTCAACTTTGTGCATGTCCACTTCCGACGCAGTTCAACAATGCCTGAGACGAAGGCTATTTATATCACTGCTCTGTTCCACTTTGTAAATCTAACCAACAACGCCAACCCTACTTAGGTTTTCATGGATTCCCCACTGAATTGAGTATAAGGAAGAAGTGGATTAAAACTTTAAAATAAAACAAGGTAGCACGTTTGTTTGCAGCCGGCACTTTAGTGAATCAGACTAATTTACCAGGGATGCCGTATGAATAAACTTAGTGTAGTCCGTTATCAGTTCGCCAGCGAAATCGGTGATTCAACGGAAGTGGCAGTGCACAAAGATCACAGAATCTGGAAGTACTACGTATCAGCGTGATAATCCCCTATGAACGCATTTGAGACGGGTTTGAATCCGATCGCTCACACCACTTCAGGAGGTTATCTGACTGGGCATTCCAGATGAAACTGGACAAGTGCATCTAGTTGTTGAAATCACGTACATTTTACTCGTCCCAAAAACGCTAAAACATAAACGTGTGAGAGCGTGTTATATGTCATGTTATGAAAACTTGCTCAACTCTCTCATTCGTCACAAATCCAAACGTTTGGCTGTGATGTAACATTTAATTGCTAACCTATTATTTTTTTTGTAAACAAAGCTTAGTGCTTCACTCCTGTCATAATATTTGTGTAAAACATCATTTACATTTTAAAAATAAGTTCTGCCGGATCAGTGGTGTGGCTGTCAAGTTTACCGGCACAGCCCTAAATGTGGCCTGTGTTGTTAGCCATGTCTTACATTTAAAAAAAAAAAAAAAACTTAAGTTGTCACTGCCACAAAGCTAGGGTGGTTGCTAAGGCGTTGCTATGGAGTTGCAAAAGTATTCTCGGATGTTCAGTTGAAGGAGTTCATTTTCCAGCAAAGCTGTTTTCATCAATGCCGTATAATATGTTATTGGTCAAGTACAAATCTAAGCAATTAGCAAATTACCTATTTTAAAAAGATAGTGAATATGTGTTTTAAAATATAACAAAAAATCATATTAAGATGCATACATTTGAGGCGTATAAATGATGTAAAACTTGTTTTGTGGTGGAATATATAAAATATGTATTTTAGACATCATATTCGATACTATATAAATTATGTAAAAATAACAATGTAAAACAGTTTGTTTTTGTGTGTTGGAACCAGTGAAATTATTAGGTGAATAAATTAAAAAATGAGATTGAAATTTTGTTACACAACAAAGTTTAAAACTTGTTATGGTTTTGTAGTCACTTTTGTAGTGGGGTTTTATAGTTTTTTATAGTCTCTAACATTAGCAGCAGCAGTAATGTGACGCTTGCCTTGGCGTCACACCACAAAAAAAAAAACGTACACGTTTGTCAATGCTTTCTGGCAAATGGCCAGTGTAAAGAACCTAAGGCGAAACGTTTGTTTTGATTTCAGATGTAGACGTTTCACTACTACCAATGTGGCTGACTAAGTTACGAGCACAGTCTCTGCTATCTAGCCGAAGAGCGAGCCGCGGCGCCCCGCGGGAGGGAAAGCACTCATCACTTAATGAGCTGCCTCTGAGTGATCTCATCCGCTCTGCACCACGGCCGGAAACATTCAGCCCCCGACAAACGCTTGGGGGACTCTCTCAAAACGGCCGACCGGAGAATGGGGGCCTTGTTTTAATTACCGTCCGTTTATCTTGCCCACATGTAAAGGCTGGGTTTTTGCCTAGCCAGGCAGCACAATGGTGTGACTTCCTCTTTGTGTTCTGCCTCTCCCAAATACTTCATTAACCTCGGCGGACAGTATAACTCTTTCACCGGAGCATTGTGTCTTCGCTAGAGCGGTTCAGTGCCTGAGTCACTGTCAAAGACACAGTCTGCCCTTGATAGTATCATGCTGAATAGTCTTGGCTGTCATCAAGTTTACATATTTGTCAAACTTTGTTGTGTGGCTAGCAACAGTTTGTTTTAGATAAGAACTGCATGTGAACTGCATGCTGGTGTAATTTATGGATGTTTTGGATTTATGGAATGGATTAACCCTTCTTGCCCCAAAATTAAAAACATATAAAAAGTTTTAAATAAATATTGTGTGTGTTATATACATAAATGATATAATTAGTATAAACATTAAGACTGGGTTAAATATATCGATTTCTCGATTTGTTTTTATGATAACCACCATATGTTTATTAGGGTTGGGTATCGAGAATCGAGTATCGATTGGAACCGAGACTAACTTTTCGTTTTTCCCGGAATCGTTCAAAAGTTAAAATTTCGATTCCTAGTTTCGATATTCACATTCACAGTCTGCATTCACAGTCGGAAAAAGAAACCGCTGAACAACACCAACGAAGAAGCGTCTACCGGAAGTGTTGGCATAACCGCGCGAGTTGAACATGAGTAGCTTACGTCGGCGGTCCAAAGTGTGGCTTCACTTTTCTAAAAAAATAACGAAATCTCGGCAAAATGCAAAATTTGTGACAGAAGGAGTATTTCCTTCAGAAAGACCGTTGGTTAGCAAGGTTAGCTAAACTTTTTTGACCCTGCCTCTTAAAAGAATCGGAATCGAGAATCGTTAGGAACCTGAATCGAAACAAGGAATCGGAATCGGAATCAGAATCGTTCAAATTCAAACGATACCCAACCCTAATGTTTATATTTAAAAAAACAGTAGAAACATTGTCCTTATAACAAATATATTGTAGAATTATTATAAAAACTTGTGTAATTTAAATGTAGCCTACAAATCAGTTATTTTAACCATTATTATTATAGTGTTGTAGGGCTGTGAAACGATTAATTGCGATTAATCGCATCGAAAATAAAAGTTTGTGTTTACATAATATACGTGTGTATAGTGTGTAAATTATTTTGTTTATGTAACTACTACACACATATGCATGTATATATTTAATGTGTTATTAATATCAAATATTTATATTTATGTATAATATTAATTTTGTATAAATGTATAAAGTATATACATGCAAATATTTCTTAAATATTTACATGCATGTGTGTGTATTTATATATACAAAATAATTATACACACTACACAAACATATATTATGTAAACACAAACTTTTATTCTGGATGCGATTAATCGTTTCACAGCCCTATAATAATATACCAACTGGTGTTCCCTGTATAGTACAGTTTCCGGGTTGGCCCTAATTAATCTATCTAATTTAATCCAATCAGGGTCTGTTCACCCAAAAATGAAAATTCTGTCATTATCACAAGAACAACCTGATGGTGAGTGAATGATGACAAAATGTTCATTTTTTGGGTGCCTATCCCTTTAAGATGCAAACATAACTTGCATAGAATGGCCATTTGTATTTTTATTCGATTTTATTTCATTATGTATTTGATTAAATGTATTTGATTAATTGTTTTTTTATTTTTCTTTTGATTTTGGGGTGAAATATGACGTAGACCCACCAGTGTAGCCATATACCTTGAGTCCCGTTTGTCATTTAAGTGCTCTCTCAGTCGGATTCTTGCAGTGTCTGCTCAGGCATGCCGAAACATCCGTTATCAGACTGTCTGTGTGTGGCGTCGCCGGTGGAGCAAACGGGAAGAGAGGAATCTGTCCCTTTAAGTGGGCATATAATTAGGCAGGAATTCCAGCTGGCTTAGTCACCGCTGTATGGGGAGGATAAAGGGGAAACCATCGCTCTCAGCCATTGCAGGGACCACTGGCCTCGCTCTATCATTCTGCAAGAATGTGTGTGAAAATCATGGGGGTAGGGGTGGGGTTGCTGTGGTGATAGCAGGGGTTGCTTTGCAAGGGCAGTCTGGGGTTGTGTGATTTTGGCACCGCTTGTTTAACCAGTTGGATTCCAGGCTTTTGCCCAAACACGTTAGGAATGATCTAACCTTTGGGCATAGTATAGGTAATGGCTTCAAGGAAGGCTTATCTTTTCCTTTTGTCTGTCGCTAGCTCTTTTGTTCAGGAAAGCGTCTGGAAATGCTTAATAAAAGCCCATTGGACAACTTTTGCTCTTTTGAAAGTGCTTTTGAAGACAACATGTTACCTCATCCCACACCGTTTCAGACATGAATGATGAATCATGCTGCTTATTGAAGAGATCCATGTCTAGAGACCAAAATACATCGACTCGGATGTGGACTTTTTGTCTTCGGCCAGTAAGAACGAAACAACCAAACAGCAAGTTCTGAATTAAATGTGGTTACATATAACAAATATGTAAATGTTCACTACCATTCAAAAGTTTGGGATTTGTATGATTTTTTTCAAAATGTTTTTGAAGATGTGTTATTCTCACGAATGCTGCATTTATTTGATCAAAACAGTAATATTGTGAACTATTATTACTAGGGTTGTCAAACGAGTAATCGCGATTAATCGCATCCAAAATAAAAGTTTGTGTTTACATAATGTGGGTGCACTGTGTATAATTTTTTTATGTATATATACATAAATACACACACATGTATATTTAAGAAAAAAATTTATTTATATATACAAAATATTTATATTTACATATCATATAAATGATATATATAAATCTATATACAGTATATACATGAAAGTAGCCTATTTCTTATATATATATATAAATAAATTATACGCAGTGCACCCACATATAATATGTAAACACAAACTTTTATTTTGGATGCAATTAATCGCGATTTTTGGATGCGATTAATCGTCTGGTCTGACATCCCTAATTATTACTATTTATTTATTATATTTTCAGCTTCATCTTCAGTGTCACATGATCCTTCAGAAATCATGCTAATATGCTGATTTTCTGCTCATGAAACATTTCATATCAATGTTGAAAACAGTTGTATTGCTTAATAAACCATTACACATACATTTGTATCATGATTCTTTGATAAATGGAAAGAACAGCATTTATTTGAAATGGAGTAATAGAATGGAATAGAATATTTTGACATCAGAAAAACCTTTTTTCTGAACACAACTTAATTAGAAAAAACATTTTCATTTTCCTGTTGAGTTTGTGCTTAGAGGCTGCAAAAAAATACTTTGTGTTGTCTTTAAGGTTAAGTTTAGTGTTAAAAGTAGAGCCAGACCGATATATCGGCAGACCGATATTATCGGCCGATATTAGGCATTTTCCAAACTATCGGTATCGGCAGTTATAATGGCCGATAAATGAATATTTCAAAAATAAAATAAAAACGGACAAAACGAGGGCACTCCACCAGAGGGCACTCTACACCGTTTCTGTTGGCAACACTCGTTGAGTTGGTCACGAGACATACATTGCTTGAATAACAATTAAAAGAACATCCACATCAGTTCTCTTAACTCAAATAAGCATGACAAAATTTGTGACTATCATGTCCAGTTTTAAAAAAATAAATAAATAAAATATCGTCCGATATATATCGGATTTTAAAACCCAAAAATATTTGTATCGGCTTTAAATCCTTTATCGGTCGGGCTCTAGTTAAAAGGCGTATTGCTTATGAAAAGATGCAACCCTCTGACATTTCTAGTAGGATTTGAATCGGTCTGAATTGAATGACCCTCTTTGTTAATAAGTTCTGTTGATTAGATTAGCACATCCTCCCAGCTATCTCTGCAGTTTGTTTTCAGACCCCTTTTTTCCGGCTTGATGGTAGCACCAACCCAGTGAGACTCCTCCACCACATGAACGAGTGCAGGAAGTGGAGTAAACGGAGATAATTTGGATCCGTCTGTTTCTTCCTCTTGTGCGACTGAAGCATATGAAGGGGAAATTGGTTCTCGCGTGCCATGCGTGGAGAGAGTTTCCTGCAGATTTACAGGGGAGCTGTGATTCATCCCACACACTCAGTCTCTCATTCACAGAAACGCTAGCGTGATGTCGCTTCCTGTTTCATACGCTGCCACGGTTTGTAGATTACCCGCAGTCAGAGTGTGATGCCAGCAACGATGTCATTTTTTTTGTCACCGTCACATTTTGTCCTTCTTAGTTAATGAGACTAAAGATTTGTTTTTTTGGATTTTCCCAAAAATGACCTTGAAAGCTACTGGATTATTAGTTGAATCCTCCTCTCCTCGGGTGATTTTATTGACAGAATGATGTTGCAGCTGATTTTGGCGCATGTCAAAATATTTGTGTTGTCAACTTGGTTCAACGTTGGGCTTATTCTTGTCTTTAAGGGCTTCATCTTTGCTTGTTGTGACGCTGATGTGTTTCCCTTCCCGTCCTGGAGCAGACAGTTAGACTTAATCCAGGGCCTCATTACGGTTGTCAGCGCTGTCCCTAATGGCCACAGGTATCTGGGAGCGCCCCGTCGAGCTGTCTTCCTGTCTGTCTCTTCTGGAACACCCGGCATTACTTGTCCGTTAGCTATAACGAATGATTTACAGTGTGTCACTCATTAAATTTCGCAAGATATTTCTGTGGCGTAATTGTTTGTAAGCCACTGAAAGAGACCAAATCTGATTCTGAAAAGCTTCCTTTTGGCCATCTCTAATGGAGATTCATTTGACCATCGTGGAATAAAGCAATAATGATTTTTTATCACAATAAAACAATAATTTTTTACACAGCTTTGGGGTTTTCTTAATCATTACAAGTAGTTGGAGTGTTTTTAAGACATCAGTATGGATGGGAATCATAAGGATTTGGGTTCCTAATTTAATGACTTGCAATCTGATTTACTCATAAGTGTTTTTAATTCACTAAAGGCCCCATATACTCAGCAAAGTTATTTTTCGTACTTTGCTTAGGGGTCAAAAGAACTCATGAAACGAACACAAATTGAATTTTGATTTTGCCTGATTTTGTTCGAAATGACATCAGTTCGTTCTTTGTGTAGTGTATATGTACTTTATATACGCCTTAAGAATCGGCTCATAAAGTTCATGCTTGTTTAGGTTTTCAATATATTTATTTAGTTTATTCATTAACATAGATTCTCATAAGGAGTAATTTGTTGGGAATCAACTGCTGCATGTATTTAATTCACTAAAAAGTACTGGCTCATAAGAGTCCATTTTTGGGGATTTGGACAATGCAATTTATACTGGTTTTATTATTTTCTAACAAAGCTTCTCTTAAGGAGTCAAGCCACACTGGTCGTGCATTGATTAAGGAACCAGCTCATAATTTTCACTATGACAGTCATGCAGTTTATATTTAGTTATTTTTGTGCCTTTTTGCCCTAACAAACCTACTCCGAATCATTTGTTTGGCAATTGAACTACTTTGGTTGTGCTGTAGGGCAGGCAATGTTTGTGATTCACTGAAGAACCAGCCCATTAATCATTTGATATGAATTTGTACAATGCCTACTGAGCTGTTTTTATTTGTTTTATTTATTAAGCTTCTTATAAGGAGTTGTTTGATTGGGAATTGGATTACACTGGTCTGTTTTTGATGCCCTAAAAAAGAAGCGTCTCATAAGACAAATCAATTCGAATGTTGTTCTGTACTAAATCGTTTTGGGATTTGAAACACTTACCCCAATGAGCAATACTAATAGTGATAAACCACTAATAAACTATTCGTCCACCTAGTTAACTATAGGTGATATTGTAGCATTAACATATCTCAACATTTTCATATATTATGAGGCTCATCCGGACTTTATCATTTATGCATTTTAAGTGACAAATGTCATTGCTATTCCTTCATTGTTTCCTTACTGGCCAGAATGCAGAATACTGGCCTTACTTGACCAGAATCTCTGTTATGTATGCAGAAGCGCAACCTGGCAATTAAAGGAGTTGTTCACTTTTAAAAAAACATTTGCTGATAATTTACTCACCCCCATGTCATCCAAGATATCCATGTCTTTCTTTCTTCAAAAGAAATTAAGGTTTTTGATGAAAACATTCCAGGATTTTTCTCCATATAATAGACTTAAATGGGAACCAAACGGTTCAAGGTCCAAAAGACAGTTTCAGTGCAGCTTCAATGGGCTTTAAACAACACCAGACGATGAATAAGGGTCTTATCAAGCGAAACGATGGCTCATTTAAAAAAAAAAATATATTTTTTTTTAAGTTTTATAAGCTCAAATGCTTGCCTTGCTCTGTTCTGTGATGCACGTGGTTCGTGACTCTCCTGTTCGAACTCGTTTATCAAAATGAACAAATCTCGTGTCATTTGGTTCATTCAACGAACGAAATGAACGAGTTGACTCGGCAAAAGATTTGTTCATTTTGATGAATGAGTTCGAACACGAGAGTCACGAACGCGCATCATGCCCTTACAGAGCAAGGCGAGCATTTGAGCTTATAAAACTTAAACTTTGTTGTTATTTTTTTAAATGAGCAATCGTTTCGCTTGATAAGACCCTTATTCATCGTCTGGTATCGTTTAAAGCCCTTTGAACAGTTTGCACTGAAACTGTCTTTTGGACCTTGAACCGTTTGGTTCCCATTGAAGTCCATTATATGGAGAAAAATCCTGGAATGTTTTCATCAAAAACCTTAATTTCTTTTCAACTGAAGAAAGAACGACATTGAGATCTTGGATAACATGGGGGTGAGTAAATTATCAGCAACAGTTTTTTTTTAAAAGTGAACTACTCCTTTAAGGCATTATGTTATTAAGAAACCTACTCTGGAAATAGGTGAAAGGGTGTAGGGGCTGTTCTCAGCCAGGTAAGTGGCCTAGTGTCTGAGCCGAGATAGGCCACAGGTGAAAGTGAACACTCGTGACACTACGACGGATGAGTGTGCAGATATGGCTGCTGTCTTGCTCCAGTAATGTCAGAGATTAAATGAGGATAATAAGTATGAAGTGTTTTACGGTTTCATCATCAGATAATATTGGCTTAGTATGAGATATATATATATATATATATATATATATATATATATATATATATATATATATGTAGAACACACGGTGTACCTTAATACATATTAAAAACTGTTCGAAATGAACTGGTCTGGCAAGGGCAAAAAGCACAGATTACTTGTGAAGCTCTGCACTTTGCATGGGAGCAGCTTGTGGTCCAGTGAACCACTGTATCATGCGTGTGGATATACGGTGCCAGTTTGGAGCCCAAATGAGGTCATTCCCTGTCGACTCAACACGAGGTTCCCGGCTCAAATTTGTGATTTTGTTCATATTTTTTTAAAAAGTGATGAAAGCCAAAATATGAAATGTCACAGACGAATATTTATCCACTAATTTGAAGATGGGGGTCAAAATTTAAAAAAAAAAAAGTCACCTGAGATGATGACTTGAGAAAGATGGCAGCATCATTATTTAGTTTTTACTCCGAGCTTGGTAGGTTTGTTAGTAAATTTTGTTGATTTGAGGCATCTAGACTGTGACATTTAATATTTTGATTTTCATCGCCATTTATGTTAGTCTTTGGACAGAAAAAATTGTTTCGGGGACGTTTCTGAAATGTTATGGCTGGGTCATATCGAGATGTGAAATGCATGTTAGGTTGAGCTTCTGTTTATGTTCGCCGATCAATCTTTATATGTAAATAAAAGCCTAAATTCAATCTGTTCAGCATACAAAGCGATCGTGTCTCTTCAGAAAATTGACTAAACCGCTAAATTCATATTTTGTGAAATGTCAAATTGGTAGCTTTCAATAGAGGGACAGAAATCCCTTAGATTTCACCATAAGATTTTGTTCCGAAGATGAACGGAAGTCTTAGGGGTTTGGACATGAGGGTGAGTACATGACGACCAAATTTTCCTTTTGGCTATACTGCCTTTAAATCACAAAACAAATAATCCTGAATAAATTAAATGGAAAACACACAATTTAGGGTAAATTTAAATGGATTTCATGGGGCCCTAAATTAAATTAAGGTAAGCTACTCTGTGGAGTTTACATTCCACGTTTACATTCGGTTACAATATCGTGTTGACCGCATCGCCCATCCCTAATCCTTCTACACTCAAAAGTAAGTGGAGATGTGTAAGAGCGTTTCTTTTGTGCCCGTGGAGATTCCCCGCTCAGTGTTGGTGTATATCCAGCTTAGAGTGTGTTTACACGTGTCTGTTTAATAGCTCACCACCTCTCCGCTCACCCCTGCTAATGTGCTCACTCGACTGAGCTGTGGACACAGTTGATGGAAAGTTACCGAGTTGTGCGTTATAGTTGCACTTTCATCTCTTCAACCCGTTTGAAATTCTGGTCTTTTAACCTCTTGCCCTCAGGGCATCAGTTTAACCAATGAAGACAAGAAGGTAATGTATTATGCCCTTCTTGAAGTCAACATGAAAACAACATTGAGTGCTATTCCTGCTGTTGATTGACTGATGTCGAATCATCAGTACGTCCTGTATCTGAAATTACTTTTATAATGCTACAAAAGATTTCCATATCAAATAAATGTTGATCCTATGAACTTTCTATTCATCAAAGTATCCTTAAAAAAATATGTATTTTTGTTTCCACAAAAATATGAAGCAGCACAACTGTTTTCAATATGGGTGATGATAATAGGAAATATTTTTTGAGCATCAAATCATCACATTAGACTGATTTCTTAAGGGTCATGTGACACTGAAGACTGGAGTAATGATGCTGAGAATTCAGCTTTGCCATCCAATCACAGGAATAAATGACATTTTAAATTGTAATATTTCACTTTTTTTTCTTTTTTACCTGAATTTTCATGAAAAAATTGCAGCCTTGGTGAGCATAAAATACTTTTCAAAAACATCAAAAAATATTGTACAGTCCTCAAACTTTTAAACAGTCATGTACATTTTGGACTAGACGAATAGAGGGAATGCATTGACGTCACTTTCCCGCCTGAATAACCCCCCTCAGCCTGACTTAGTGGCAAAAGATCTGTTGCGTGTCTGGATTTAATAGGGGAAACTGCGAAAATGCGACTAAAACGAACAATTTTATCAATTTAAACTAAATGTTGGACTCAATATAGTAGGGATGCATGATGTATCGGCCACCATATTGGATATATGTTCAATTTACTGTTATCGTTATCGGCCGGATAAGAAAATCTAACCAATATATTAAAGCAGATAAATAATGTATTATTTCCTTCAGCTGAGACACTTAAGATGCGCACTGTTCAACATGATGGATTTGAATTGCTTGAGTACAGTAAATTGCAACATGCAAGGCTGTCATATCCGCTACATAAAATTATAACGAGGAAGTCATTGTAATTGTGTGTTTTGGACGTGGATTTTAATGGTGAGACTACTGTTTTTGTAATCAGGTTCTCAAAAATTATATACAAATTTGAAAATTAGATTTATCAGCCACTATATCGGTTATCGGCTTTTAAATATAAAGAATTATCGGTTATCGGTATCGGCCAAAATTTTCATATCGGTGCCTCCCTACAATATAGTGTTCCTTACAACTTACTAAAGATCCAGCGATCCATGGATATTGACATGCAGCCAGGAATCGTGTTGCCTGACGTTTATGTTTGCCTGATTTCGACACCGGGGAAATAAAAGCAATATAGACCTAAACATAAAGCAAATTTTCCTGTGAATGCTTTATATAAATACAATATAGGTACGTCTAAATCCGGATGATCACTTATTTCAGTGTTATATATATATATAGCCTATATATATACATCATATTATCGTCCAGACCTAAAACTATACTTTTTTTTTTTTTGGTCAGTGTTGTTAAGAGTTGTTAATATATATAACAATACAAAAATATATGGGTATGGTTTTACACCTAAATTCAGCATATTGACACAAAATGATAACTGCAAATCCAGCTTTCGCTGACTGGAGTCCAGTTGTTTTTGTGAATTGCAGCGATCCATTTGCTCTTCTTTCTATAGCAGTCTGTAAAAAATATACCTCCAATTTTTTGTCAAATCTAGTTGTACAGTCTCAATCACAAAGCTCTTTCCCACTTTATATGTGTTGTGTTTGTTTGTTTTTTCGCGGCATTCACGCTGAAAACAAATACAGCCGCTCAGTCTTTTTGCCACTCGCTGTGAGTAACTGCAGACACTCCGGTCGACGGTGACGTCACACGCATACCCTCTATAGAGTGCTTGAATTTATTTTCATCTCTACGGGATGTCGTTGTCATGGCACTATGGTCATACTACAGGGACAAATTAGCTTCCCTCAAGAGCACAATCAAGTCTTGCTTCTTGCAGGGGTCGAACCTGGAACGTTGTGTTCAGACTGTTATCTTTAGCATTTACTAGTATATAGGCCACTGTCTGCACTGTACATTGTTGTTCAGTGTCGTATGGAACAAACACGGGCCATGTGCAGC
This sequence comes from Pimephales promelas, assembly GCF_988280905.1. Taxonomy (NCBI): domain Eukaryota; kingdom Metazoa; phylum Chordata; class Actinopteri; order Cypriniformes; family Leuciscidae; genus Pimephales; species Pimephales promelas. The sequence continues at coordinate 43,981,219 of NC_142769.1, read as the reverse complement.
TGTAGCTGAGTATATAAGGCCCATATGACCCTCTGTGCTCTCTCTTCCTCTACCTTCTTCCTCTCCAGCTCTCACAGCTGTTTCTGAGCAGGTGATGCAGGTGCTAAAGTTCCCAGACCGCTCTCTGGAATGGAGAATTGCTGTTCGCCCTGACATGGGAAGATATCACGGAGGCTCGGCATAGCACCGCATACTGCGAGCAGCAATAAATCAGGACTTTCCATTGTTCCTGCTGTCCATTGTCTTGACCTTGCGAGAGGCCAGATTTGTTTGCGTAAGGCGTTTTGCATTTACATTTGCTTATTGAACACCGCAACCAACGTCTGATTATTCATGTCTGGCCAAACAATCTAAAGTCTGTTGTTTATTGCTTGGCACCTGGTGTTCTTTTATAGTCATTTGAGATGGCCACTCGGTGCTTGCGTTGGTACGTTAGTGAATATATAAAGAGAACTGGTGAAAACGGGGAAATTGTGGCCTCTTTTTTTACACTTTAAAATGGACTGTATTTGCTTTCTTATTACATCTTCCTTTTCTTGTTGCATTGATTTAATCAAAATGTAATAACTTTTTCTGCCTCTGAACTGACTTTCATTTCAGTAGACATCACCAAAGCTCTTATTTTCCAGCCCATTACCTTTTTTCCTTGGTTAATATCATGTTAATATCGCTTGGGAAAAACATCATACTATGTAGGTCAAATGTTTGCGAACGCATTTCATGTTGACTTTAAAGTGTCTCTCAAGTGGTAGATTGTAAGTGTGAGGGTTAAATCTGTTCGGGGAGCTGGAAGTCTCCTCTTTCAGATGGTGAAGAGGTGGTATGCGAAACAGCTAGGACGGCATGATTAGCACTTGGCCGTTGAGTGACGAAACCGAACACAAAGTTTTACTGGACTGCTCGCCGCAAAAGTAAACAAACTGGGGAACTTTAGGGGTGTGTTGTAACGCTGTGCCCACACCAGACAGATGACCGGTGAAATTCGCATGTAGATGTCCTCTTCCAGTAAACACATTTGAGTTTACAGCTGAGTCTGGGGAGGGGAAAAAAAGTATTGCTGTGAGTAATGCAAGCATCACTGAGTTAGAGAGATGGAGGATCAGAGGAAGGTTCGTCTTGTTCCTTTCGCTGTCATGAATTTGCATGAAAATAAAGCTCATGCTATTAAATATGGTACAATTCTTTCCAATAGCTGAAGCACTGGGGAAAGAGGAGAAACTGATTCTGCTGTTTTGTGAACACATTCCTGGGGAATCGCCAGAGATTCTGGTGTGGTATCAGTGGGTTTTAAGTAATTTCACAACAGAATTTCTGAAACTTTATTGCGCATCAGACCCTGAATTTGTCTCCGTTTAAAGATTGCTTGTTTTATGAGCAGCTGAATACGTTATACTTTATACTTTTCGAGAATACGAAAAGTATTCTCGTCATTTGATAAAGTTAAGATTGAGCCACTGTAGTCACTTGGACTATTTTAACGATGTCATTATTAACTTTTTGATGCCGGCAAGTTTCAGTCCCTCAAGAAGCCTATGGTCTAGTATGGAGGAGTGATCCAGCTCTCAGATTTCATCAAAAATATCTTAATTCGTGTTCTGAAGATGACCGAAGGTCTTACGGGGTTGGAACAACATGAGTGTGAGTAAATACTGACAGAATTTTCATGTTTGGGTAAACTAACCCTTTAAGCAGCGTTCACACCTGGAATGCGTGTCGTAGACATTCATTTCTTGAATCTGAATTTGTATTTCAATTGAGGTGGCGAACAAGATGCAGAATTGCAAATTAAAACTCAATTTAGCTTGCCTTGAATTTTGAAGGGTTTATAGGCAATTTATGGACAATTAATTACATAGACGAGACAGAGAGACTGAAAGTTGGCTAGGTGGATGAACGAACAGATGGATAGATGGATACAGTGACTACCTATGGGAATCCAGTGGGAATTCTTACTAGCAACCATTTAGATTGTGTCAGCGCCACTTTAGTGCTTTTTCTAGGCGACTGTCTGATTTGTAGTTGCAGTATAATGGCCTCTTTGCTTTTCATTTCCCTTTAATCAAAGCAATTACAGTAATTTCCAGTTCTCTACTGCTTTTATCACACCTAGCACATTCAAAATGATCCACTATTTTATGTAATATGCGACAGACGTAGGCCTTTGATAAAATACATTTTTTTGTGTGAAAATGAAGAATTCTCTTTGACTCTTCTCATTACACCGTCAGACTTCATCTAAAGGTCAATCTGTTTAGTTTCTTGTGAAAATTGCTGTGGATTCTCAAAGCTTTTGCTTTATATTGAATATACTCATTGTATGACCCACACACCTTCTCCTTGGTTACCTATCCACTTTTCCTGCTTTCATATCTGTCTTTCTTTGTTTGAGTGAAATGGTTTAGGGAGTGCTGGTGCCCTCACATCTATCATTTACAGTGAATGTAAGAGGTCAGAGTGGTCTCAGGACTTCAGGAATGCAGCATGTACTATTCATGTCTTTTTTTGTTTCCCCGTATCCTCCCTTTTGAGATGACGTGCATCATTAAATCAAAAAATAAAATGGCAGTATGATAAATAATATATGGGACTTGTTTTTATGAGAAAAATGTGACAGGGCTTGACATTGACGTTGCTAAGCGATGGTGGCATGGTTCAAATAAGCATAAAAATAAAATTATTGAAGAATGTAATGTATTATTTTACTTTACCATTTATTTTAATAATGTATTTATTCACACAAACTTTAACATTGGTGTATTTATACACTTTTTAAATTAATATATCAATATTAGTCACTGTAGGTATTTTCAGATGGAGAATATACGTACTGACTAGACTAATTAAAAAATAATTACACTAAAGAACAGCCATGACTTGCCATGACAACCTTAGAGGTTTTGGATATTCCCGTAAGTCATATCTCAAGACAGATTATTGAACAACAGCCAAAAATCTGTGTAAACTACATTTGTGGTGTATTTAGTTTGTTTTATGACAGTACAAACGTCTCGGTTTTGTGTGCGTTCTGAACGCAGTGTTTCTAGAATTTATAGAATTTGCTTGTGTTTGAGTAACTGGATCCATCAAGTGAACAACAGATAATGTTGTTTATTCAGTGAACCCATGCTTTATGCCCTTAAAAAACTAATAACATTGTTAACAGTAAGTTTGTGATTTTATTTTTTATAGCCATATATTGTGGCTCAGTTTTAACTGGCAAGAGTTTGCACTTGATGTCCTTGCAACATGCCTACAAACTAGTCAGTTTTCGACAAAATTCACCATTTTGAATCAAAATATGTGATTCGTGAGTCCGTAGACGTTTCTCAAGCTATGAGATGTATTCGTATATACACAGTAGAAAGCTTTGAAATGTTTAAACGAACCAATTAAAATACTCTGCTTATGTTATCCGTAGGGTTGGGTATCGAGAATCGAGTATCAATTGGAACCGGGACTAACTTTTCGTTTTTCCCGGAATCGTTCAAAAGTTAAAATTTCAATTCCTAGTTTCGATATTCACAGTCCGCCGAGCGGAAGAAGAAACCGCTGAACAACACCAACGAAGAAGCGTCTACCGGAAGTGTTTGCATAACCGCGCGAGTCGAACATGAGTAGCTTACGTCGGCGGTCCAAAGTGTGGCTTCACTTTTCAAAAAATTAACGAAATCTCTGTAAAATGCTAAATTTGTGACAAGTATTTGTGACAAGAAGGAGTATTTCCTTCAGAAAGGATTATTTCCTTCAGAAAGACCGTTGGTTAGCAAGGTTAGCTAAACTTTTTTGACCCTGCCTCTTAAAAGAATCGAAATCGAGAATCGTTAGGAACCGGAATCGAAACAAGGAATCGGAATCGGGATCAGAATCGTTCAAATTCAAACGATACCCAACCCTAGTTATCCGGTGTATTTCTCTCTATAGGCGCGTTCACTTTCCTGCGGTGATGGCGAGTCAGCATCATCAACTTCCATCTCTTCAGCCGGCACTGACAGAAAACACTAGTTTATTAATAAATAATTGCTTGCTATTTTTTCCTGACGCATTCACAATCATTTCTATTGCAAGCTTTTTGCAGTATAGGCGATATATTACATCTATTAAATGCATTGTCTAGTATTCTCCTCAGTATATTTAAGTAATTGAATTAATATAAATGTGCGATTAGTCGTTATGGCTTAAATGAACGACTACTAGTCGACTAGAAAAATCTTTAGTTGGGGACAGCCCTGTTGGTTACTTTTTTTATTTTAGTATATGAGCCTTTAAGACTTGTGCTATAATCCCAGAAACTCACACCATGCCTCATGTTTTCCCCTCAGTGGATGCTATATGTAACTCCCACAGGAAGTACCTGACCACTGTACCCTGCTCTGGGCTGCTTTCCCGTTAGAATAATGCCCATAAAAAAGTGGCATGTTCTCTCAGCTTTTTTAAGAGCCTCTTATTTCTTTCCTATCCAGCCATCTTGCACATTTTGACCACTTTTGTTGTGCTACTCAACTGAAGAGCATACTCTTGTTGGATCCAACGATGTATGTTTGTTCCAACATTGTGCCTTCCTCTCATTTTGAAGGTAGTTAAGATGAACCCTTCTTGCCACATATCCTGCACTGATGGTTTCTTCCTGTTCTCCTCCTGGATAATACCTTGCACAGCCCTTTAAGTGAGATTTATAGCTCTTGCCCATTCTGTAATTACCTTCATGAAGCTTTCATACTCTTTATTAAAACCCCTGTCTCAGGCTCGGGAAGCCTCAGGGAAACACTTAGGTTTAAGTGAAGATCCCTTTGAAGTACTTCAGGAGAACTGGGCTTATTTTCTGCTTCCTACTTACACCTGTGACTTATTGCTAACATCTGGGTTCGTACTGTGAGTCCACAGGCTTTGATACTATCAACACAGATTTTTTATTTGTGCTTGACTAAAATAGGTTTTTCAATAGGCTAGTGCTGATATCTAGAGAGCAGAGAGGCTATCATATACAGTATATGACATATATTAGTATGTAATAAAACAAAATTGCTTGAATTTAATAAAGGCTTTTTTTCAATATTTTTTTTTATTTAAAACATGTTGCTTTGGGTTGTGCCTTCGGACTGACAAACTGCCATTTTGACGCTGCAAGTGTCAAGTTTTCTAACTTTAAATCCACTTTTTTCCCCTTTATATTGCATTTATCCTGCTTATTGTAGTTTATATCGGTAGTCCGATATGCACATATGTCAGAGAGAGAGAGAGAGAGAGACTGTATTTTACTGTATTATTAGAATGTGTGTGTGTGTGTGCGCGCGCGCGCATTGATTTGAATAACAATATATGTGTGTGTGTGTGTGTGTGTGGGCCCATTGATTTGAATAACATTAATGTACTTGAAGTGTGCATCAAACTCTCTGTATTGCAGATACACAATATTCAATGACTGATCAGGGGCAAACACACACACACACACACACACACACACACACACACACATATATATATATATATATATATATATATATTATGTACTTAATATATATTATGTATATATATATATATATATATATATATATATATATATTATGTACTTAATATATATTATGTATATAATATATATATATATATATATATATATATATATATATATATATATATTATGTACTTAATATATATTATGTATATAATATATAAATATTATTATTTTTAGTTTTTGGAAAATATTGCTAGTATTTAGCATTTAAGTATTTCTTTTAATATTTTAATATAAGCAAAGAGTGTTTGTCCATATTGTGTGATGCTTATTCATTTGCATTCTATTAAATTTTTGTTTTGGTTTTATTCTTTTTTTTAATATCAGTAATTTAGCAGCTTTTAGACAAAGAAAATAAAAGATAATACCAGCTTATCAGATTCTTTTGCAATGGGTTTGCTTGTGTAAAGGTTGATGCAACCACTAAAGCAGAATGTACAAGTAGCTTCCAAAATGATCCCTCCTTAAAGGGATACTCCACTTTTTTTTGGAAATAGGCTCATTTTACAACTCCCCTAGAGTTAAACAGTTGAGTTTTACCGTTTTTGAATCCATTCAGCCAATTTTCTGATATTTAGAAGAAAATCAGTTACCAGACAGTTTCTGCTCTCATTGACTTCCATAGTAGGAAAAAATATATACTGTGGTAGTCAATGAGACCAGAAAATCTCTGGTTACTGAAATTCTTTTAAATATCAGAAAATCGGCTTTATGGATTCGAAAGTGGTAAAACTCAACTGTTAAACTCTGGCTTAACTCTGGAGTTGTAAAATGAGCCTATTTCCAAAAAAAGTGGAGTATCCCTTTAAGTTCCAAATAAGTGTAAATAATTGCCATTGGCGAGTAAATAAAATAAACTTTTTTTGCAACATAATACATGGTTTAAATTGCAATGTCAGAATGTCTGACCCTCACCAATTTCTTTATTTTATAGTTAAAGAAAAGGACAGACAGTCGGATGATTCTGACGTGTCTTGGCATGGCCTTTTTGTCTTTATAAAGATCGCGAAATCACATTCCTAACGCCTTACAACGATCCTCTCCCTCTCCGTTCGTTGGATGCTGCTAAGGCTTTTCTTTAACTGGGTGTCTGCATTCACTCAGTGGCCTCATACAGGTATGAACTGTTTGTAGTCGGCCTGTGGAATTTGCTAGGAGTGTGTAGCCATGGCTTTGCCAGATAGTGGGTGGAGAGAAGAGGTTATTTGGGTGCTTTGCTGTCTCTCTTCCATTCCTCTACCCATAAGCCCCTCACCTTTCTGCTGTGACAAACACTGTGGCCTAGTTTCTCAGCACACAGGCCGACCTGTGCAGCTCCAGCATGGAGTTCCCACAAAGACCCTGGAACTCGACTCGTTTTCCGGCCTTTTGAAAAAGCTTTTTGTGTTGGTCCTGTTCTGCCGGTCTTCTCGGTAGCCTTGCTTTCGCCATCAACACACACACACACACACCCACAAGCTCTATGTTGCCCAATGTCTGTGCCCCCTCACCATAATTAGCAGCTAAAATATTTATACTGCTGCATGAAAGCTCCCATGTGTGTGAATTTGTGAGTATGCTCTGTGCACATAGCAAAACCCTCATAACACCTCGAGCAGGCTCAAACACAACTAAAAGTAATAACGACATTTTTGTAAACTCTGGTCTTAAATATTGGACTTGCAGAATTGAATAATGTTGGTCCACTGGTACGGGAATCATGAGGTTCGTTTGAGCTTTCTTGATGATGGTAGTAACAATGGATTGAAAATGGCAAATACGCAGTACTGTCTTACCATGTGAGCCATAATTTCTTTAGAAAATGTGAATTTCTTAGAGTTTCTTTAATTATGCTACAAATATTCTTCTTAAAGACAACGTGACATTTGATTATTTTTTAAATCAAATTTGATGTCAAAAGTTTAGTTTATATAAGATTTATAATTTTAAATGTATAATTAAAATATATGTAAAATAAAAAGTGTGTGAGATATATATATATATATATATATATATATATATATATATATATGTATATATGAATACATTATTTTTATAAAAAAAATGTATTTTTTCACACTTGTATAGGCTATATCATGTCTATTTAAATTATATATTAAAATAAGAAATTGGAAATTATGAACATAAATATAAAAAGTATTAGTTATAATAATAATAATAATAATAATAACTTTAATTTATATAGCGCCTTTCAAAATACCCAAGGACGCTTAACAAAGGACATGTTAATTACACATGTAGACATGTAGTTAATTAATTTATTAAATTTGTATCACTAACATCAAAGTTTAGGGATGCTCTTTTGTCGTCTTTTTTTTGTCTCATTTTGCCAGAATGTAAAAAAGTGTGTTATTTACATGTATTATATTACATTTCTAATTTGAATGTGTAAAGAAATTGTAAAAAAATTGTAAACAAGTATGTAAAAAAGTGAGAATATTAAATTATTGTTTATGAAAGTTAATACATTTATCAAGTTTCTTATATAAAATCATATAACAAAATTCTAATAGACATTTTCCACACCTTTGTATATCATGTATATTTAAATAGTTTCAAATGAGTATTGGTAAATCATTAATAGATTTAATATTTCAATTTAAATGTAAGATAATTAAAATGAAATCTAAAAGAATTGTTCAAACTTTTTTTGTTTTGTTTTTTGTTTAAATGGATAGTTCACCCAAAATTTTAAACTCTGACATCACCCTTACTTACATGGACAAGCCCAATCACCCTAAAATTACCTGGTAACCATTCATAACACCTTAGCAACCACATAGCAACATCCAAGCAACCACTAGTGCACAACTAGTGGTGCATCAAGTGTCGTATCGCCTAGTAGTAGTGACATTATTTTCTTTCCTAGATCTGAATAGGCTTTCCTGTTCCCGTAGGCCTTATAAAATGTCGAACTGGCCTCTTTGGTACCTTTTTACACGTTTTGTCTTCCCTAAAATGAGAGGTGTAACATAAGGCCCATGCTGTTATCAAAGCATCATTGTTGAATAAGGTAGAGAGGCCTGAAAAGAGTTTTAACAGGAAATGAGATTTAGGCACATTAGAGTTTTATAACGCCGTGTTCACCGAAAAGAACATGCCCTGAACAACTGCGAACACATCCTGCGTTTGCTCCCCTCTCCACTTTATCCATGAATTCGACGTCAGCTGCTGTAGCACAACAGCCATTTAATGAATGAGGGGAAGACGTGTGAAAAGAAAACGAATTGAGCTGGATTGATGACGCTACTGTCTTCTGTGTAGAGCTGCTTTGTCGCTAAATCGACTTTTTCACAATTAAAGAATATCGCAACATTGACACTGTAATTGAACTGAATTGAATCAACATCAAAGTGAACTAAGCTGAATAATTACAATACTGTCTTCTGTACAGCTGCTTATAGCTGAATTGAACTTGTTCAGGGGCAGTCGTTCAGGGGCAGTCGTGCAGAGCACAAGCGCTCTTGTTGCATTCTGAAACATCACCACTAGAGGCTTCTAAAAACTCCATAGAGTACCTTTAACACATACATTTTTATACGTAATTATGTAGTTACATTAAAAATTGTGAAATGTAAATATAATTGTTTATATATTAATATAAAATTTTGTTTATCATTAAATCTGCACCACTGAAGACAGAAAATGAACTGAAAATCTAAAGTTACAGCTCCTCACTGCATGTCATTTTTCTGGTTAGGGACGGACTCTAGATCGGTGACCTTTTTTGTTTTCCGCTATGGCTGTTTTAGTCTGCATGTAGTGTGTAGCCTATATCTGTGTTTCTGTTCTCCAGCACAGTCAGCCTGTTATGACTTCACACCCTTTATCAATTCATGGCGCCAGTTGAGGACAAACACATCCTTGTTCAGTGCCTATTCATCAACGTTTTTTGGGAAAATTAACTCAAAACTTGTTTACTTTATCCAATGTGTTTTGCTTTCTTATGATATAATCAGGGTTTTTTTCTAACAGGGAAAATTGAGCTCCTGCCAAGCGGAAGAGAAATGCTTCCGATTTTGATCAATAAAGTTAATAAAAGCCACAGAAGTCAATAGTCTGCTGTGTTAACTGTGTGTTACTGACTGTGGCATGCAATCAAACAATGCAGATTGTCAGATCTATGCCCCAGAGGTTAGTGGACGTGGTCTAGACTGAAGTTGACAGAAAATGGTGTGTAAAAGAGAAACTATAAAGCGAAATGAGTTCACGTCAACAGTTTAAAATCACTTGTTTTTAAACCACAATGCTTAAAGGGGAGTGGTTGATTTATGATTTCACTTACATTTACATAACATGTATTCATTTAGCTGACACTTTTATCCAAAGCTACTTACAATAGCTATATATGTCAGAGGTCACACGCCTCTGGAGCAACTAGGGGTTAAGTGTCACAGGGACTTGCTCAGTGACACATTGGTGTCTCACAGTGGATTCGAACCCGGGTCTCTCACACCAAAGCCATGTGTCTTGTCCACTGCGCCATCACCACTTTTCTAACTTCAGTTGGTGTGTAATGTTGCTGTTTGAGCATAAACAACATTTCAAAGCAAAGGGAGACATTTTCTTTTACAGAAACTGCATTTTAATGCTACGTTCACACCGGACGCGAATAGCGCGTCAGGCGCGAATGATTTCAATGTTAAGTCAATGCAAAGACGCTTTACGCGGGTGAAAAATTCCTGCGGCGCGAATGAGGCATGGAGCGCGGCGCGGAAGACGCGAATGATTCAGTTAGTGCCATTTGTGCATTCACGCGTTTGACGCCGCGTTAACCAATCAGGAGCCTAGCTGCTTGCTAACGTGGTGAAGTGTCTGGATGCTTCAATCAATTATTTTGTTAATATGACTAAATGCATGGTGGGATTATGCACAACAAAGCAAATGTTTTATCACTTAAAACATTATTTCTATATACGAGACATGTTCATTTTGTATTGAATGTTGTTCATTCCATATGAAATAGTATTATGTTGTAAAGACAATCAATCAGGCCTATGTACATAAATTCATGTCTGGACGTGAGAGAGAGAAAAAAAAAATCACAGGACAGGTTAATAACTTTTGAAGGCTGGCTCTATTTATCATCAAAACAAAAATAAATGACAGCTAGATTAGATGGATGAGGGCGAGGGTGATCCTCGCTCCGATGCGGGACAACAGGTCATCAAACTGGGCGCGGGACAGGCGGAAGTACCGCTGACAGCGGCCGTCATCCAGCGCAGCTCCTGGAGCGAGCAAATGGTGAAACTGTTCGGCTCCGAAGGGTCCGGTGGACACAAATATACGGTGACGATGATCCCCATGCCGCGGTTCTGCTCTCCAGATTAAATACAGAGCGGTAACTCTCTTGATGAATGCTCGGTCGACATAAAAACAATGGCCGCCAACGGATTTCGATTCTGACGCGTGTAAATTTCGCTTCAAACTTTTGTTTTTACACGCGCCAGTTTCGCTCTTGACACGCGAATTAACACAAAGTGGTCAAGCGTCAAACTAGACGCGTCAGGCGCGAATTTGACGCGCGATTCGCGTCCAGTGTGAACGTAGCATAAGGACTACAACAAACGGCTTGTAGGGATTACAATGAGCTTCTTCATATTTAGAGACACCGCGCTAACCCTAAAATGTACATAACCCTGCCCCTGGGATCAAGATTCATAGATTATCATGATAGAATATGCTAATGACTAAAAGATGGTTAACTCCACATCAGCTGCATAAATTCATCAATTAACCACTCTAAAACGTCCTGTTGCATTCTACATGTCACATCTCCTTGATTCCCTCCATCTTTTATCCGACTCCAGTTTGAATTTAAAATGCAAATTTAAAAAAAAAAATAAAATCAGTGTGCGTCTGTGTGAGGTTATCGGAGCTGCTAACACACACACAAGCTCTTGAAGCTCCGCCCTCTGTGCCGGGAGCAGCAGCTCATTTGCATTTAAAGGGACACACAAAAATGGCACATTTTTTCTCACACTCAAAGTGACAATTTTAACATGCTATAAAAAAAATTATTTTGAGCTAAAACTTCACAAAAAACATTCAGGGGACACCAGAGACTTATTTTACATCAAAAGGTATTAAAGGACCCCTTTAAAAACACATGTAAATGCTAATACTTTGTGATTGTTAGCCTATAAGATTATAGACAATAACCTTAGAGACTATAGTTCAAAATCTCTACCGGTTTACTAATTATTACCTGTTTATTGTGTCTACCAGTAACCTAGTTTATGTATATCTCGTAAAATGTTTTCCACGTTTTAGCAACTGCATTCAGAGAGTAAACTTTAATTAAGATAAAAGTAAATGATCTGCAAAGGCCTCATATTTGGCTGGCATCAGATTCAGCATAGTATTTAACAGGAAGTGCTCCGTCTGCTCACCCTGTTGCATCTGTCCCTGTGGTGACAGCATGTGCTTCTACTGTAGTTTG